>NW_017731372.1:3803386-3849124 GCF_001890085.2 Hipposideros armiger
AGACCCTTTCATTCACAAGTAACTATTTATAGAGGCCAAGTATGTCTAAGATACTTTGTTTTTGAAACTTGGTTGGTATAATTGGGAGTCATTTATTGGAAAGAGGCGAAAATTAAGGCTTAACTCTAGAATTGCAAATTGGGGTGATGTTTATGTGCTTTAGGTGGTAGTGTGTCCACAGAAGCCAGTAATAGCTTAATCCTGCCTTGGCACAACCAAGGAATTGAAGGAAGCTATTTAAGGAAAACTGTCAATTGCCTGCTACTTCATTTCTAGCTATCATAAAAGCCAAAACCCAAGTCACCACAAGGATATCATGAAAAACCTGTCCAACTCACACTAGCGAATTCTAAGGAATATAAATTCATAAAGTTGAATGAGCCTAGAGCACTAGACCAATGCCAGTGGCTGAGGTATTTAGGTCTTTCTCGCATTAGGGCTGGTTTCCTCAAGCCAGCTGCTCAATAAGAGGAGAAGAACCAAACAGAGAAAGGGGGAGAGAGAGACTCCCTGAATAGATGAGTTTACCTCAACCTTTAGGGAGCAGAAATGGACGGCAATCATTTTACAAGGAACAAAAAGAGAGAATTGGGCTGACGTCCAAACACACTTTGGCCTCTTAAAAAGATCTACCTCAGAAACTGTGGCACAGAGTTCTAGCTTTTGAACCATTTGCCCAGCCCAGAGGAAGGATTTTCTTAATCTAGATCTAATGGCTGACACTGGAAGGAAAGAAGGAAAGAGAAGAGCCTTCAGATCTTGCTGGAGGCAATCCATGGGGCAGAGGTACTTGATAGAATCATAAGCTGATTCACTTAAAGACTTGCTAAACATAGAAAGGAAGTCTTAAATAATGCAAGTGAGGTTTGAGTAATTACATCATCCTGCTGGAGAGTAGTTAGAAATGACAACTTCCTATAGCAACATAATCATATTATTTCCTTTTCACCTGCCTTTTTAAAAAAAATCGTTCTGTGGCTAAATTGATTTCTATTGACATTAAGTGTTCATTTGGTTCTTTTCCTTATTTTTACCCTGCTTTATTAAGGCAAAGATTTAATGTATCTCATTATAAAGCAAAATTGGATTGCGTACAATAAAGATAGATGTGAAAAAGAAGTAAAACTATATGTAACTAGACATTAGATTAAAAATTAATTATTTGGGAGGCACAAGACACAGATTTGGGTTTAAGCACTCTAGAATTCAAGGCAAAATCCAAACTATATAGACTTACCTAATACCGGGGGTACCAAAAAAATGTATATAAGTGGACACTTTGGCCAACGTTGCTCAAGCAGTAGTTCACCATAATCAAAAGTGTCTGGATGCTGATGGTAACCACTCTGAGCACCTCTTGTAATTGTAGAAGTCAAACGTGACTTGTATTCATCTTTAGTTATCATTATATATTGAGTATTACAATTTTAATACAGTTTTCCTTTCTTAAAATGTGTATTCATTTTTTGGCACCCTCTGTATACATTTTTAATAAGTTAAGGGCAAGCCAATGGTTCAGGGAGGTAGAAATTATTCCTGGTAGTAAGATCAGTAAAGAACCTAGTGTTCTTATAAAGAATGAAACATATCCTGAAAGTTCCGGAATTGACCAGTTAGAAGCTCAAAAGGGATGTTTTATTTTCCTATTTTTATTATGTCCTTAAATATAAACCAATGTCATTACACCACTGTGTGCCTTTATTGAAAAGTATGAGGAAGCCCAGAAAATCAGATCTTTGTTAATTTGGATGAATCATGTGGTAGACCTTGGAATAGATGAACTCTAAACAATCTAAGATGTGTTTTTTATAGATATTTGGTGATTATACCAGGCTTGACTTTAGAGTAAGTGTATTTGATTTATCTTTGTCACATGTTTGTGGGCAATGTTAGGAATCCAATTTGTGTAATAAAGATCTTTTAAGAAAAAAAAATTGCTGAACATATGTTTCATTTTAGGTCTGTCATCACTCTCCATTTGTTAACTTAGAATTATTTTTAATTTGTCTCCAAAAAGTTCTTATTCCAACATGAAATTCTAATTGAATGTGAAATGGCAATAGCTTGGTCTCTAAGAACTGAAATCTTATTTAAAAGATGTTTTTAAATGAAACCTGTTCAGGGGAGAGGACAAAATTTTAAATTCTAGTTCTTCTGTTATTGGGGAACTGTGAACATATTTACATTCAGCAATCTTCTCTTTCCTCATCTTTAAAATAGAAGAATTGAAAGCTAATGGAAGTCTTCAAGACAACAGCTTGTAAGCAATTAACCAACACAGCCCTTCAACACAGCAAAGACCTAACAGGAGTTGGTTTTCTCCTCTCCCTGAAAGGAAGATAAACCATTATGTCCGGCATTTTGATTTGAATGTCAAGGAAACAGGAGATTAAAACATATGCTCTTTTCCATTTGGTTGGATGAAGTGGAGGATCATGTGTTTCCTTCATTATTTTGTCCACTTAGTTCAACAGTTCTTGCCATACACCACACATTTGCTAGTCATTGAAGTTAAAAAGATAGACAAAGCTCTCCCTGTAGGAAGCCACAACTTAAGGGAGACACATAAGTAAACTAATAATTAATACTCAGGATGAGAGCTGCAATTCTAGGGACATTGGTTCACAGGAAGGAGGGTGGTAACTGAATGGTAATTGTCTAAATATCAAGTACCAAGTCACACAGTGATTTCTAGTATCACTGGAAGCGGCCAGATGGCTGATGGCCAAGAATCTTCACAAGAAAGCATTTACCTTAAAGACCTACTCGTCTCAAGTATTTCACCATCAGGTTTGTATGCTCAGAAATTCTGAGACTTATAGCTCACAAGGCTCGGGAGTCTGTCTAGTTACACATTTGTCAGCATCCACAATAATTCATACAGCACATTTTCCACCTGTGGGTAATCATCATCAAAAGTCAAATTATCAGACTGCTTGACTAGCTTAATATCCAGATAAGTCAATTTATTTACATGACTTAAATGTGTTGTGTCATCAGTGTCTGATAGCCTGATAGGGTACCCATTCCCGGACAATAGAAAGTGGACAGTGGGCCCAGTAGAGCGTTCTGTCCTCCAGACTGCATGGAAAGTCCAGTATATCTTCTGAGACCTCTCCTTCACTTTGCTTCCACTGTAGACCAGCTCCTTTCTGATGGATGCATTCTTTCCTTAAATAGGGTTAATATCATCAATCGGAAATTAAGTTAACCATCTCTTTCTACTATCTTTTATTTTTCTTATGACAGAGAATGCCTGCTTCCTTTGGAGACTATGTAATGTCTTTCATCTTTATGAATTATCTTTTGTTTTCTTTACAGGTACATGTCAACCTTATATTCTCACCCTGATTTTCCAGAGAAAGGGCCAGAAGAGATTAATGAAGAGCTAATGAAAAACGTTAGCCATAACCCCCTTCTACTTCTCACACCACAGAAAGTTAAAAGATATGTTGAGTCTTTATGGAAGAAGAAAAGTTCTGGACAACCTGTCACCTTTACCGATATCTTTGGGATGTTAATAGGAGAAACACTAATTCACAATGTAAGCTATAGCTCAATCTACAATCTTTTTAATACCAGTAGACCATGTATATCATAATGGTTTAAATAAAACAAAATATGAATTGTGTTGTAAAAGTCATTCGACTCAACTTATCCCATCACAATGAGCACATAGTCCCTGCCACACACAACTCTTCTATATTTCAAACTAGTGCTTACAAATTCATCCTAACTGTGTATCAGTTTACTGTGTAGGGAAGCAGTTTTGTATTCCTTTTCTTTGGAAAAAAAATTGCACATTTTAACTCTTAACTGCCCATCCCCCCAAATGGCAATCTTTTTAGATATGGAGGCAAAAACAAGTAATATTTTAATGTTAGAGGAAAAATAGAGGTTGCTTGAGAGAGTCAGGAAAGAGTGAATCACATATAACAACCTCATTTGACATATGACCATAGGGTGACATCTCATTTGAAGATAAAGCAGGGGAGATAGAGTCTGTGCCAGGAAATCTAGGCGCTCAATTATTCCAGGGCTCCATAGTTGCCAAATGGTTCTCTCCTTCAACTGTAGAAACAGTCCCTAGAGATATGGTTGTTTTTTAAAATGAAGATGATTACTTCCAGAGAGCTTACAAATTTTTTTTTTATTAAAGCCTTATTGGGGAACAGTGTTTTCCCAGGACCCATCAGCTCCAAGTCAAGTAGTTGTTTCAATCTAGTTGTGGAGGGCACAGCTCAGTGGCCCATGCGGGGATCAAACTGGCAACCTTGGTGTTATGAGCCCTGTGCTCTAACCATCTGAGCTAACTGGCCGCCCCCCAAAGAACTTACTTTTTGTTGTTTATTCAGAACCCAGGGATTTCTAGAGGTCATAAGACTTAGTTTTATTATAAAAAATTGAAATATTTCAAGTACTGTTTAAAATAGTTTTCTACCTATTCTGTCTGTAGATTTAAAACCATTTCTTTCTTTCTTCTGTGGACAGAGAATGAACACTACCTTGAGTAGTTTGCGGGAAAAAGTCAATGCTGCTCAATGCCCTTTACCTCTTTTCACCTGTCTGCACGTCAAACCCGATGTTTCAGAACTGATGTTTGCAGGTATGTGACTTCCTTTTCAGAACATTTCCTGGAAACTTTGACCTGTGGTTGCCAATGATTTTCTTTAGAGGAAGCAATTTCAGTGCCTTATTTTAATATATTCATGTAACACAAACACACTTGAAAATATAAGAAGATATTAAGCTAGATGATTTTCTGGTTATAGAGACTGTCCCATGAATTTAATTACTAATATAACTTCATTGATATTAGGGAAATAAAAAATAAATCATGAATATGATCAATAACCATTTTAACTACTCATTTCTCTGAGACTTTCAGCAAAATAGTATGCCTAGTGCTTCTAGGAAACACATATTCTTTTGCTTGCTGCTTATATTTTTATTAAATTGGGTAACATGATATATGTTTATCATTCAAAGCACTATTCTAATTTTTATAATTCAGCACCTGAAAAGCACTAGGCTATACTTGTGGCAGCTGGTGAATAAAATGCCTCGTTTTGTTTAATTTCAGATGTAAGCACTTGTTTCTTCTCTGGCTTCACTTCTCATTCTGTGCTCTAAAAATAATAGTCTCAGAGATACAGAGTAAAAACTGATGGCTGCTAGTTGGGAGGGGGTGGGGATGAGGGAGAAGGGGAGGGGATTAGAAAGTACAAATTGGTAGCCACAATATAGCCACAGGGATATGAAAGACAATTTGTGGAATATAATCCATAATGTTGTAAAGATTTTGTAGGGTGTCAGATGGGCACTTGTCTTATGAGGGAGACCACTTCATGGACGGTGTAGATGCCTGACCACTGCGCTGTACACCTGAAGCTGAAGCTGAATAATATTGAATGTCAACTATAATTTTATATGTATATAGGCAGGGGATGTGGAATACAGCGTAGGGAATAGAGTCAATGGAATTCTAACAGCTATATACGATGTCAGAGAGGTAGAAGATTGGGGGAGTGGGGGTTATCACTTTGTGAGGGGCGTAAATGTCTATTACATTTTTTACACCTGAAACTAACTAACTAACTAAATAAATAAATAAAGTATGTGATATACTTCTGGGGACCTCTGCCTATCCTGCTCTGCAGTGTGGGATAGCATTTCTGACTACGGCTGGTAAGATTCATTTTTTTTTTTTAGGAAAAATATCTCAGTGACATCAGTTGCACCATGAGCTTAAAAACGCATCACGAATGGCATGCAGTTAACAAATTTATATTCAGAATCCTTTTGCAGTTTTACCAAGTCTCACTTTTTTTCTCAACTGACTACTCTCAGGCAAGAATTTTGAATAGTTTGTAAAACGCAGCGTGCCTGGAATTTACTTATTCAGGAAGTGTTTATCAATTATATTGACAGCCCAGGGAGGGAGAGGTTTTTAACTCTGCTTTACGAAAGAAAAACACAAGACCTCAGAAAGATTAAATGACGTACATATTGCCAAATAGAAAGTAAGTAGCAGGGCTGAGAAATGGTCTCAAAAATTCTTTGTTCTTTTTATAATAATAAAAACTGGCTTCTTTGATTACTGACCACTTGAATGTAATAGTCCACAGTCCATTGTTCCTCTTCTGTAAAATGTTATAATCTGTTTGGAAAATTTGCAATAATTATTAAAGAGGACATGAGAAAGAACAGAATGTTACTATGCACTTCCCTTGACCAAGTTACGTGACATCTTTTCGCCTCAGGTTCCTCATCTGTTAAATAAGGATGAGATGCTTCTCATAGCGTTTTGCTAAATAAATGAGATTGGCAGGCCCAGATTAGGTTTCAGTAAGTCTTAGCAAGTTACAGTGTTCTATGAAAGCTGTCTGAGAAAAGTCAGAGGCCTGGATCTTCAAAATGAATAAGATTTGTACATGCCTGATTCGGGCCATCTGTGTAACTGTGATGTTGCTACTGAGATGAGCGATGCACCAGGAGCCTTCATTTTTAAGCTTCTGTGATAAGGAGCGTCAAGCTTTCAACAGAGCTGGACAAACCCATCAAATGTTAGTTATGTGGATCTTGTACCCAGATAAGACATTCAAAGAAACATGGTATGAAGATTCAAGTAGCTTGAGTTATGGAGGAAAAAAAAGGAGGGAGATATGCATGTACTTTATGCCTTTGAAATTTACTTAGATTAAAATACATATTCAAAGGCAAAAGTTGAAATATTTGACATATTTTTAAAAGGCAAAGAACCATACTAACTTATAGAAGTTT
Source organism: Hipposideros armiger (assembly GCF_001890085.2). NCBI lineage: Eukaryota > Metazoa > Chordata > Mammalia > Chiroptera > Hipposideridae > Hipposideros > Hipposideros armiger. The sequence continues at coordinate 3,810,170 of NW_017731372.1, forward strand.
TGTCAACTTTACTTCGATAATATCAGAGAATATTTTTCTTCCCTTGTAGAATAATTTTAAACATTTTCCCCTTTTGAAGATATTAGACAAATAAACATTAGTTATTTAATGTTCAATATTAACTGTTCAATATTTTTGACGCCTCCACTTCACTACATTGCTGATAGGATTTCAAACTTTCATTTAAAAGTTTCCATTTTTCAGTAAATTGCATTTACTGAACACAACTTATGGATTCACCATCACATTAAGTTCTTTGACAAACATTAAAGGAGTAAAACTATAGTACTCTTCCTCAAGAAAGTTATAATCCTATTAACAAGACAAAAATAAAATATGAAAAATTAATGAGCTGTGCACGTAGAATATTACTGTCTAAGTGTGTAAAACTGGCATAAGTGTAAGATATCAAAGATATTTAGTACAGTCATAAAAAAGACCCGTGAGGGTGATGGAGCATGGATTCAGGTTGAACTTGGAAATATCTATCAAGCGGAAGTAAAAGTCATCTTTGTGTAAAACAGTATGAGAAAATGTGCAGAAGGGAAGCCAAAGGTATGCTTTGGAGAGCAGTAAAAAAAAAAATAAAACACTAGGGCCGGCCGAGTGGCTCAGTTGGTTAAGAGCTCGCTCAAGAGTGCAAGTTCTGAGCAACAGTGGTTCGATGCCCGGGCTGAGCTGAGCTGCCGAGCTGTTGGCAGGGATGGCTCAGTTAAAACACACACACACACACACACACACACACACACACACACACACACACACATTAGCCGTGGTATGAACTGGTGAAGAGTAGGTGGTATATTTGGGAAAACCATTAGTGCCAAGCTATAGAAAGGTTTGAATTCCAGACAGAAATGTTTTTATTCAATTCTGATGATAATGGGAAATAGTTAATGCTTTGGGGAAGGGTGATACAATGATTTAAGCAGCGTTTTTTGGTGAGTCAAAGGAAAGAAACTGGAAGCAGCGATTTCACTGTGTTTTTGTGATCAGGTCCTGGAACTAGGGAGATACTGATAAAGAAATAGAGGAGAAGATATTACAAAAAGTTAAAGGTTACTGGTAAAATGTGCTGATGATTCAATATAAATGGTTATAGTTAAAAGAATTTTTTTTTCCCTCGGGGTTGTGATACGTCGTTTAAAGGAAACAGGTAGCTATACTGGGAGAAGTGAGGGATTCCTTTCCAGGCAAGTATAGTGGGACATGATGAAACATGGAAAGGGCAACAGGAAATTGGAAATGGGTATGGAAGCGCAGGAGAGAGGCTCAAGTTTGAAATTACGCATCAACAACAACGGAATAAGAGTCAGATGCTACCATGGTGAGCTCTTCAATAAGGATTAGACAGCAAATCTTACCTCTTGAGAATGTCTGTAATTATTGTGTGCACAAGCCACAGCATTAATAAAGAAAAGATCGCTAGAGAAGTAGGAACCAGGATTTTATTATGTTTCAGCACCCAAGATAGTGGTGTGAAATTTAGAGATAGGAAATTACTCCCAGTAGTATAGAAATTTTCCCAGCAGCCTCCAATTCATCACTAGTCATGTCTCACTAACTCCATGTAAATCACCATAAAATACAGCATTTTCTGATGAAAGGTATATGTGCCACTGGCTTTGATTTAAAATGAACTATAAATGTGTTTTCATCACCTCCTTCATGAAACTAGAATGTTCTGAGATGCCACTGAAGAAACGATAAATATACATCCTCAATTCCTTTTCTAAAACTTTGGGGACAGATGTGTTGGAATTCAAAATATTTTAGATTTCAAAGTTAAAAAAAAATACATAGATTGTATATTATCTAATACCCCCACTGGAAAAAAAAAAGCAATCTAAGCTTCTAAGCAGATGACACTATACATTATACCATAGTGATGGAAAATACATTCAAATAGAGTGATTTCTTCAGTAGAATGTATCAATATTATAATTGAGTGGGATAAATAAAAATTACACCTCACATCATTTCAAGACTGGTTTTTCTGCTAAATGAATTCAGGTCAGGTTTTACCACCAAATGAATAGCAAAAAAAATCTTGTGGATTTTGGAGCTACTTAGATTTGGGATTGTTGGGTAAGGCATATAGACATGTTATAATTTCAGAAAGGGAGAAACTGAAGAAAGTAAAAATAAAGAAGGGCAGAGGGCTATTGGAGGGCAGAGGAGTGGATGGTGGTGGGACTTTATGGAGGATGGGCCACAAAGACCTTGAACTACAGGTTAAGAAGCAGCAGCCTTATACTAGCAGAAGGGAATAGCAAGCATGAAGGCATCAGGGTAGGGATGAGCTTAGCCTCTGGAAGGAACATTAAGAAGGCTCATGTGGCTGAAGTGGAATAAGCAAGACAAAATATGATGGGGGATTGGTTAGGGCATGTGGGCAGGCAGTGAGCGTGAGCCAGACCATCACGAAGCCTTGTCAGCCATGCCTTTATTTTCAGTGTAATGGAAAGCCATTTGAAAGCTTTCAGCTGGCATTAGTGCGCTGTGACTTGTTTTTAAAAACTCATCCTGGCTGCTGGGTATCAAAAAGATACCAGGGGAACAGAGAAGGGACATTTTAGAAGGCTGTTATGGAGATCCAGGGGAGAGAACATGGTAGCTTGTACCAATACGGTCAAATGGATACAAATGGATAAGTAGTCAGTTTTTAAATAGATCTGATGATAGAGCCTACAGAACTTGATATGTGTGTGTGAAATAGAAGGGAAAGAGAACTATCAAGGATAATTCTAAAGTGTAAACAGCGATATGAATATATGAAAAGTAGTACCATTTACCAAGAAGGGGAAGACGGAGAGAGTAACAAGTATAGGAAGTGAGAGTCAGAAACCTGGAATTCATTTTGGATACATTAAGATTCAGATAAATATTAGATATATTATAGCCGTGGACTACATGCAACATAATAGTGGCTACCTGAGGGATTTACTGAGGGATTAAAATGTGCTATGCCCTCCTCAAAGCTCTTACCATTTCTTAATGCATTAGCCCCTTACAGTGATTCTACAAACTAGCTATTGATTTTATTCACATTTTATAGATTAAGGAACTAAGACACAGAGAACACAAGTAATCAACCCAAGGTTGCACAGTTAGTAAGCAGCAGAATGGGATTTAGACCGAGGCCTCTGGCTCCACAGCTTCTGCTCTTAGAAAGCACACTCTACTGACCCTATTGCCATGGATTTCTTAAGATATTCAGCATGAAAACTTGGCATTGTAATCTTGTGAATTAGAAGAACGGCTAACAAGCAAAGTTGAGGCAAGATGAAGAAAAGGTAAATGTTAGAAACACGTTCTTCTATTTTGATAGTCTGCCTGCTTTGTCAGAATGAGTTTAACTTCTATGACCTTCATGGATTTTAAATCTGAGTCAACAGTTTCCAGTTTTCCATTCTTTAAGATTGATTTACAAAAGATGCCTGAGTTTTTAAATGCAAAAAGGTATTTCATTTGTGCATATTAGAAGGGATCCTTTTGTGTTCTCATCTTATTCATCTATAAGCTGATTTCACCCCAACTTCTCTACAACGCCATATACATAATAGGCATGTGGTTAATTTAAATTTTTAAAAATAAATGAATGAGAATAATTATGGCATTGTTGAAGTGATCTTTAACAGTATATCTCTGTAGTATTTCCTATTAGTGGATTGAATTTTTTTTTTAATGCTTTCAGATTGGGTTGAATTTAGTCCATATGAGATCGGCATGGCTAAATATGGTACCTTCATGACTCCTGACTTATTTGGAAGCAAATTTTTTATGGGAAAAGTTGTGAAGAAATATGAAGAAAACCCCTTGCATTTCTTAATGGGTAAGTGATGCACAATCTTCCATTAGTTTGTCTGACTGTTTTAAGGCTTGGTGCATTCTAAGTTATTCTCTGGTTTTGCTTTATTTTAGGTGTCTGGGGCAGTGCCTTTTCTATATTGTTCAACAGAGTCTTGGGAGTTTCCAGCTCACAGAATAAAGGTTCCACAATGGAGGAAGAATTAGGTATTGTGAAAACATGCTTACATTGATAATAAGTATGCAACACTGATAAATTTCATTAACATGTATAGAGAAAATTAAATCATCTTAAAAATTGTAATTGTCCTAAAGTTATCAATAACTTGGTTGAGTCCACCAAAATATTTCCTGGGGATTAATATGTACATTACTTCTTAACTACATTGTCTTAAAGGCAATTACAAGGCAAAGTTATATTTGCTGAAATACTCTGACTTCATTTATTTTAACGAACATTATGATCCAGGTATAGAGCTCTCGACTCTAATTTTGTGGAAATAACTAAGTCTTTTCTAAATTATGTGAAGATTTTAGAAAAAAAAAATAGAAAAGAATAAAAGTGCCACATGCAATGCGGCTTGCTTCTCTGTTGAATGATCCAGATAAACCTAGGGTTTGTTATTTTTTCCTCCTAAGGCAGGAAGAAAATAGAACTGAAATAACATTTGAAGGTGGGTGAGACAATGGCTGAAGGCCTAGGAAAAAGAGAATGTTTATACTAAATATTCTTGAGAATATTCTTTGTTGTGAAACCTCTCCTTTAAGACCAATGGTTTGGCAGTTTATTTACTTATTCTGAGTGTCAGTCTTCGGAGGAATATTGTGAACTTGAGAACCTGGGTCAGCAGGATGTGTGTTATCTCAGATTAGGGAAGGGTTTCCAGAAATGAGACCAGAGGGGAATCTGAAGACTCCTGGTGATTCTTTCATCTGTTGGCCAACTAGAGTCTACCTCTTAAAGGGGTGTTCAGAGGTGGTTTTGTCCACCCTCTTTTCCGAAGAAAGATTTTAAGGTAAATTTGGCCCACAATCAGATAACTCTGCATGAGGTTTTTTTACATTCTCAAAGAGTTTTGAATGTGAGCAATCTAAGCTTTTGAGCAGATGGCGCTATACATTATACTATAGTGATGGAAAATACATTCAGAATGTTTAGCTATTTATAGCATAAAAAGTTCCTGATGAAGAAAGTGCTGTGGTGAACCACCTTCTTAAATAAGAGTATCAAATATGACCCCCAATAATGCTTAACAAAAGAAAATGTGTCCTGCTAGAAACACACCTAATGTGTACGACGCCTGGGGTGGACCATTTCTTAACATGCCCCCTTCTGTACACAACAAAATGACTTTCTGTAACAGTCATGAAATGAAATGAATAACATTAGCCCGTGAACATTTTCTTTTATTGAATTTCATATGTGTAATTATGCCAATGAAATGACATCGAAAAATTACAAAAGTCAACCTATTGCCTCAAGCATTTATTCAACCTCTCATCATATAATATTGATCATTTACGTACATGACATTTGTGTAGGTATAATGAACATACATAGAGTAGTTTGGGGAGACCAAAAGTTATGGCTGTATTTGTCTGAGTTTAAAGCCCCAAAATGATCCCATCACTGTAAATAAAAAATTTGGAGTCAGTTTCTTAAAATTAAAACAAAATCTATTGACTAATAGAAGAAAACAAGTCACTTGCAGAAAGTGGTTTTATATGTATCCAAAAGAAGTTTGATTTTCCTATAAATGATGATTTATAAGAATGATCTGTGTACTCCATAATTTAGGTATTTTTACTTGAAAAAAAGATGACTAGTTTTTATGCTAGATTTTACACCTGTCATGATTTTAAAAATTTATGGCCTCTATTTTAGTGTTTATAACTGCTCTCTTAATGTGTTCTGTGGTAGTAAAAATTTTTGACACCAAAAGGAATATTTCAACAGATGGTTTTCAGTATTATTGAAAATTAGAAGATACCTTATATTAGTAGCTTTCGTTTATTTTGATGAAACTGCTCTGTAGTCCCCTTGTATGTTTTGGTTTTACCCTGCATTTACCTTTATAAACACCACTTAAACATATTTAATCAAAGAAAAATATACTTTTTTGGTATGACAAGGAGCTTCGTGTAATCAAGTTATTCTTCCTGTCAGATTAAGATAAACAAAAATTCTTCCCTTTAAATCACAAAAGGGTAAAATTCTTCCCTTTAAATTGTAAACTAGATTTTCAGGTCCTGGGAAATTTTGTTTTTCAATGAGAAATTTGAAACTACTAGTAAATCTAGTAAGTTTAGATTTACTAAATTGATCTAAATTTACGTTAGTAAATCTAGGAGATCTCACCCTGGTTTTGCAGAGATTACTTTCTTATAGTAAATTTACTTGTGAGTCTTGACACCTGAGATCCTTCCATTGTCTTGTTTTCTTTCCACAGAAAATATTACAGCAAAGCATATTGTGAGTAATGATAGCTCGGACAGCGATGATGAATCCCAGGGACCCAAAGGTAAGAGAGCTGGAGCCGTCGGTGGCAGAAGTCCATTGGGGAAGGGTTACGAGTGTTCCCTCTGATTCCTTCACTCAAGATGGTCATGGTGATCTCTGCTTATGGCATTGAGTAACAGAATTGTAACTCTCAATTCAGAGAGAGAATCGGTGCTGTATATATGATAAAATATGCAACACATGAATACCCCTTATTTCTTTTCATTTTAATACCGCAAAAGTATTATCAGTTGAATAAATGGAGAGCAAATTGACATCGTAGAAATACCCAATTGTGTTTTAAGTCTGATTAGAGCACTGGACTTTCAGCATGGAAATTGTGATTTGAAGCATTTTTACATACTTTAAAAAATTAAAATTTTATCTTCAAAAATTTTATTGTTAAGTAACATGTGAAAAGTTATACTCTCACTCCATTTCTGAGCCTTCTCTCATTGCTGATATTCCATCTCTTAGGTAGGGAGCAGTGATGAAGTGGGGTGGAATCGTGGAGAATCTTTTGTTACATATATTATTTTGTAGTATAAATGAGTTCCTTTACATGTTGACAAGGCAGCTTTCAGCTTGGTGTGGATCAGGATAGTCAGTGATGAAGTCGGGGCAGGGATAAAGCAAGGGTCAGGCATATTTGTTGCAAATGTGGTAAAATGGAGTGATTTTACATTTAGACAGTGTTTTGACACCGCCATTTGTGCAAACGTTTCCCAAAGTACAAAAACAAAACACAACAAACACACAAAAATCAAAGAGATTTTATAACAACCGAGTCAACACGTTTTATCACAGTTTGCATACAAATTTTAGAAGATACCAAGTACTATACTTTCTTGACCAAAAATCCACGAATCCCACAGCCATGGTAATATACTAGAAGAGCCTGTTTTATTCTTGTTGAATGAGTACTAAAATTAAAATCCTCTTTTCATGGCAGGGCTGTTACTGCCTCATAAGATGAGTCTGTAAATTAGAGGTGCCTTCTCTGGGAAATCAGTTACATAGGTCCACAGCTGGTTAGCATGCAGCTTCTTGTAAAAATGTTAAAAGGGACCCTTCCTTGGGCAGACGAAGCTGTCCATCAGGCACAAGGTGTGGCCAGTGGTGCCCAATCTGGACTTTAGACCCTATTTGCCTGCTGTCCTGCTGCCTTATGCAACCAATAATTTTCCTAATTACACATTGCATAGCCCAAATCATTAGGGAGGCACCCCGGAAGCACACTGCCCTGAAAGGAACTAAGTCTAAATTCTGGCTCCTTCATATTTTTGGATTTATTTTTTTTTAGTTGTTCTGGCCCTTTTTTAAAAAAAATAAATTTTGAATTTCCTTTTAATGAAGGGAGCTAGCCAGTACAAAAGGGGTAGACAGCATATGCCTAGCATTTCTAGAATGATTTATGTATTGATGTAGGGACTATCAAGCAGGTGTAATGATGGTTTGGCACTTATTAAGTAAATCGCAACAGAGGACCAGTACATTTGATGATCTCTGCAGTGCTATCGGGTTACCTTAAAGCTGAGACTTTCAAGGACCCTTTGAATATGGCTGCTTTGGTTTTAGTACCAGCCTAGATTGGTGAATAATATTTAGGAGGTTTTCAAGGATTTCTTACTAGCTGTTAATATTCTTTTTTTTCCCTTTTAAATAGACTGTATTTTTTAGAGTAGCTTTAGATTCACAGCAAAACTCAGCAAAAAGTACAGAGCGTTTCTATATATCGCCTGCACCCCCTACACACACACACACACACACACACACACACACACACACAGAGGTTCCCCACTATCAACATTGTAGACCAGTGTGGTACATTTGTTACAATCAATGATTCTACATTAACACATCATTATTACCCAAAGTCTAAACATTAGGGTTCACTCTTGGTATTGTATATCCTATACATTTTCAAAAATGTATAATGACATGTATCCACCATTATAGTATCATACAGAGTAGTTTCACTGCCCTAAAAGTCCTCTATGCTCTATCTATTCATCTCAGCCCTCTACCCCCAACCCGTGGCAACCACTGATCCTTTCCCAGTCCCATAGTTTTGTCTTTTCCAGAATGTCATATAGTTGGCACCATACAGTATGTAGTCTTTTCAGATTAACTTCTTTCACTTATTAACATGCATTAAAGGTTTCCTCATGTCTTTTTGTGGCTTGATAGCTCTTTTTTTTTTTTTAATAATAGTACATTGTCTGGGTTTGTCATAGTTTATTTATCCAGTTACCTACTGAAGAATACCTTGGTTGTTTCCATGTTTTGGCATTTATGAATAAAGTTGCTGTAAACATGCATGTTCAGATTTTTGTGTGCATATAAGTTTTCAACTTCTTTGGGTAAAAGCCAAGAAGTATAATTGCTGGATCATATGATAAGAGTAAAATTTAGTTTTGTAAGAAACTTTCAAACTCTCTTCCAAAGTGGCTGTACCATTGTGCATTCCCACCAACAATGTATGAGTGTTTGTTTCTCAACATCCTCACCAGCATTTGGTGGTGTCAGTGTTTGGGATTTTGGCATTTTCAAAAGGTAATGTGGTGTTATCGCATTGTTGTTTTAATTTTCACGTCCCTGATGACGTATGAGGTGGAGCATTTCTTCATAGTCTTACTTTCGATCTGTATATTTTCTTTGGTGAGATGCCTGTTAAGGTCTTTTCCTGTTTCTTTTTTTTTTAATTGGGATCTTTGTTTTCTTATTGTTGAGTTTTAAGAATTCTTTGGACATTTTGGATAACAGTCCTTTATCAGACATGTCCTTTACAAATATTTTCTCCCAGTCAATGGCTTGTCTTTTCAATCTCCTGAGGCTCCTCCATTTTTAGTCAGATGATTTGGGGCAAGATCTTTAATCATTTTCAACTTTAGTTTCTTCAAATCTATACTGGCATCATTTTACCTACTTTCACAAAATTGTTGTAATCATCGAATTAGCAAATACATATAAAGGGCTTTAAGTTGGAAAAGGCTATGAAAATAGAAATTTTCTATTAGTTTTATAGCTAATAAGCAATAGATATCATTTACCTGTTGACTGCTGGGTTTGTTCCACAAAGGGTGCCATTTACAAATGTATCATAGGGCAAAGAGATCTTCTCCTATTACAGAAGTGGGGTTTATTTATAAATATGATGATGATGATGGTGATGATGGTGATGATGATGGGGCCGCTGCTCCAAATATTTGGATAATAATTGAATATCTTATTCACAGCCTGTGTAACTGGGGATATAAGTCATTAACCTTAAAGCCTGATTTGTTCAAGCGAAAGATTTTCTTTGTCATAGTTGGTATTAAAAAAGTGTGGGAGTAGATAAGAATATAGTTTCGTGTGTGTGTGTGAATATGTAGTCATCTGGATTTGTTCCTGAAAGAAAGATCACCGATTTACTCAGTTAAGCTTGTCTTTGTGGATATTTATACGGTTTTATGTGTGTTTAGTTAACATTTATTGGAAATTATGCAGTTTGAACATAGATGCTCTTTTCTCTCAACACACACACACACACACACACACACACACACACAAGTTTTATATTTATTTATAGAGAGAATTTCCAGAAATCTGAACAGAAGTGATTTAGGCAGGTGGGATCACATCCTACTATATAGTATTCTCAGATTTGGGTTATAAGTGGATAATATTGACAATGATAATTATGACTCTACTGCTGCTACTGTAACTGTGACTATTCCTGCTACTTAACTAGTGTTTATTAAAAATTTAATATGGGCCAGGCACTTTCCTAAGAAATTTCCATAAGTGCCCTAACTCAGGTAATCCTCACAACAACCCTATGAAGTTTACTGACTAGGAAATGAAAGCTGAGAAGGGTTAACTAGTAATCAGGGGAGAGAGGATTAGAATCCAGGCAGCCTGACTGGAGCCAAAACTCTAAATAATTGCACAACATAGCTTCTGCGTAGTAGTGATGTGTGCATAGATTTTTAAGGAAAAAGTCATTTTAAACAGCTTCTTTGGAAAGGTTGCTAAATTTTAAAACATTTTAAAGCATGTGTTTAAATGATAGGGTTTTAAACCCCAAACTTTATAAGCAGGGATGAAATGACAGTTCCTAGGGTATTTACTGAGCAAGAAATACATGTTGAATTCTTCAGTTGTCTGTTCTGAGTTTGCATAATTTCTGGAAGTTTCCTACACAGGACAGGGGAGGAAACTTAAGAAATGAAGAGGGTAGAATTACATACTGTGGATTTTCCCTGTGTGGCTGCATGTGTGTTTGTATGTGTGTGTGTAGAACGGGCAAAGGAAAGAAAGAACTGGGGGAGGGGAGAAAGGGGAAAATAAAAGTTTGCCTGGAAATCTAGGAATTGACCAAGTGACACTGTCAAGAATACAACCTTTAGACGACCCATAGGTAAAGGGTGAAGTAAGAACAGTTTAAGGACAAAAATGACTCACTGAAATATTTCCTATATTCATTTATGCAAATAAACATTTCTTAAATCAAAAGCCATAATTTGAACGGTTAATTTGAACATTCAATTTCCCAAAGAAGGTCATTTTTTAAATAAAATATGGAATCTGTATAATAACCTTTTCTTTTGCCTTAGGCACCGAAAATGAAGATGCTGAAAGGGAATATCAAAATGATAATCAAGCAAGTTGGGTCCACCGTATGATAATGGCCTTCATGAGTGATTCAACTTTATTCAATACCAGAGAAGGACGTGCTGGGAAGGTGCACAACTTCATGTTAGGTTTGAATCTCAATACATCCTATCCACTGTCTCCTTTTAGAGACTTTGCCACACAGGAATCCCTGGATGAAGACGAATTGGACACCGCTGTGGCAGGTCAGTACACAAAATAGACCCATGGAAGCTAATTCAGGAGATCTTTAGTCCTTCTCTGGGAGAAAGATTTTTAGTTATTATTAATTCTTATTCATTTATGCTCCATTACAAAAACATGAATTTAATATGAGAAGGGTTTCAAATTACTGCCTTTGGGGGGAAAAAATTACATTGGACAGGAAGTGACAATCATATCCACATAAAAAGTTTTCATTGAAACATTGAGCAGGACCTTATATCCTCTCTGTATTCATCAAGTTTCACTCACAGAAAACAGGAACCCTGCTCCCTTGTTTAACTGAGACGGGCTTGAATTAGGTGTTTACAAAATTGTTCCAAGCCTTGGAAGAGCAGGCTTCAGGCTGAGCTTCCAGAAATGATTTCAAAACCACTTCAGAATCACTCTCACAAACGCCCCCACAACTGTGCTTGGCAGTAGGAATAGCAGAGACATAGCTCTGCCTCATTTCCTCCTTCAAGTCTCCCGTGGGTGTTTCTCCTTGGCAAAGAACAGGTCTTGGGAGAACTGGCCTCAGCGCTGTAAGAGAGTCAGGTAGCCATGGTTCTTAGCCTGACCCTCTACTGCAGGGCAGTGACGTGACATGTGCAACGTCTGCCGTGTCCATCGGGCTGTTGAGTCTGACCCCCTAGTCCTCAGAAACGTTAGTTAACTTTCTTAAGGCCACTAGTAAGAACTCATTCACTTTCAGGTTTGTCACTCAGCCAAATTCCACAGAAGAGTTCCCATGTTCTTCAGCTCATGCATGTTTCAAATTAAAAGTTAAATTTACCTTGGTGACTCATCAAGACATAATAATCTTTCTCGTAATGATCTTGTCATTGAAATTTTTTCTACTTCATCACACCATCGTTTTTCCTTAACTGTCCAAATGTGTATTTCTCAGTCATTTCTGTCCAAGAGCACTGACAGGATGCTATAAAAACTTAAATGGATTTTTTACTGCTCTTTGTTTAAGCATCATACCTATACAACATTGGTGAAAATTAGGACATGGCTTTAGATTTTGGTTGTTTTGTTAGTGTTATTTCTATGCGTTGCCTGAGCTTAAAGGGAGATTGCAAAAGTAAAAGTTACCCCTGTTATTTAAACAAGATGAGTGGAAACTCACTGTACCTTGCGTTACGTTTATAGCATCCAAGTCTAGAATATGGGGTTGTGTCTGGTATATACCTTCAATCCAAACCCTTCCATATGAACTATAATGAATGTCTATTTGTGATAAAGTCAATGTCTCTTTTTAAATTCATCCAAAATTTAAAAGAAAAAAAACTCAGCCTTACCTTCAGTGACATTGTTTTTCTCATGTTGTGGCACGGGATTATACTTATTTCCATCACAATACCAATTAAAAGTGTCTTTTTTAGAAACATAGGCTTTGCGGATGAATGATGATGGGCTTTTAAAAAAAAAACAACTTAGCCTCCTAGAGCATTTAGAGCTAAAAAGTATCTTCAGTTGTATTACTCTCTAGAAAAGGAAGATCACAGAAGATCATTATCATCTTTGCCAGAAATTACTCAGCTGAGCTACAGTTGAGACAGTCCTCCCTGCATTGCTCAGAAACCTTTCCTTTCTGCTACACCCCCTCCCTCCTAGTCCTTAGTTTTATGAGTCATTCCCTTGCTAATGTAAAAATGGAAGTTTCCTTTGTGTGCGCTCTGTTATAGCTGTTTTACTTTATTTGATCACATCACTCAGCATAGCTTTTTCTGTGGTTTGCACAGCATGCATTCTCCACATTTTAACAACTTCCTGGAGTTTTTCAATATTTTACATAAATTTGGAAGTGTTAGGGTTGCTAGATAAAATGCAACATTTCCAGTGAAATCTGAATTTCAAATTTGTTGAGATTTTTGAAATGTTGTAACCTAAATTTTTTTAAATTAACGATTTTTAGAAAGAACTTTAAATTTTACTTTTTAGTGTGTATCTCATTAAAATTCAATTTCATTTACTTTGTATTTATCCAATTGAAAAAAAATTGTATATGGCACATTGATTTTAATAAAAAAATCCAGTTTGGTCAGTGTTGAGTTTATCCAGGTTTATGATTTACAGACCAACATTGCTAAAAATGACTTCGTTTTAGATTGAATTTACTAGATTGATAAGTGCTTTTTCAGATCATGCTCTTAGTAAGCTAAACCCTGTTTATCTCCCTATTGTTATTTCCAAGTTTTAGGATGATGATGTGTGTAGAATGAAAAGTTAAAAGGTTCATCAGAAACTGTGATCATCTTGGTTCACAAAGTCTTTATTGAAATTCCCATTATACAGTTTAAACACCATAATTTAAATACAACATTAAATAAGATTATTTCTCTTTTATTTTTGTGTCCCATGTAAAAAGAGAATTGAGATTTTTAACTATTCTAGATATTATGTTGGGACAATCTTACATTTTAGTTTACCTTATGATGATGTTGTTTATACCAATTAAAATATGAGCATCTTAGAATTAAAACAACCTCTCAACCTAAATGAGAAAAAATTAGTGCACTATTTTTGTGCCTCTTTCTACACCTTGCAGACAAATCTTTTGAAAACAAGAGAAATTCCCCTCCTTTGTTTACTTCAGAATAGTTCTCTACCTGTAGAAGCTAATTTTGGAGAAGCTGTCCATTAATTACATGACTTCTTTCCTGTTTTCTTTTGTGTTTATGCTCTTCCCTGAGACACACACCATCTGGAATAAGGAATGGAAACACAAGTTCATTTAGGCCAGAGTTCAAAACACAAACATCCAAATATTTGTGCATCGTAAATTGAATCTGTGTGATGTATTTATAAAATGACCTATCACAAACATCCACAGCTGAACTGCTTTAAGGAAACGGTCACAATTACAAAACATATCATGTTTCCATACCTATCAAAAAAACAGATTAACTCATGTACAGGTTTGTGAACCATGTATCTGAAAGATAGTCTTGCATAATGGTATTTTCAAACTCGATGACATTTCAGTCGATGTCGTACAATAAATCGGGTTCAAGTTCAACTACATTTGGAAAAACTAACAACTCCATCCCCCTCTTCAAAATGTAATGAGATACTCGTGAGTTTGAGAAGTCCTACTTCAAGGTGTCTCAAGTATAGTACTTTAAAAGTAAACTGGCTTATATTGGAATCCTGGCTGGGCAATGTATTAGCTGGACAATATTGTGCAGTTACTTAGCATGAGCCTCAGTTCACAATGATAAAAAAGTTGAGTTAAAACCCGAAACCAGGGCCGGCCAAGTGGCTCAGTTGGTTAAGAGCTCGCTCAAAAGTGTGAGCTCTGAGCAACAGCGGTTCGAGTCCCAGCCCGAGCTGAGCTGCTGCTGAGCTGCCAACAGGTGGCAGGATGGCTCAGCTTAAAAAAAAAAACCCAAAACCAGAACCTGATGAAACCTCGGTTCATGAGGATGTGACGGTCTTCACTGTTTGCAAGCTCACTTATAAAATGGAAATAATTGTGATACCTATCTAAGGATTAAGTAACATCTTCATTAAAAAGTGTGGTTAGTCCCAGGCACAGTAAGAATAGGGAACACAAAGTAACAGTATAGTTGCCTATTACTTTAAGCTGTTGAATCTTATGTCTTAAACCTCTTTGATCATGGAACTCTTATTTTGTGTATAGGGTATCTGTTAATATCTTGCAAAACTATGTGCTTTGAAACACAATTAAGAAACACTACTTCCTGTCAGTTTTTCTGGAAAGCTGGAACCATGGTGTTTAGCTACATGCCAGAGCTGAGAATGGGTTCACATAATGATTTTTCTCTCAAATGTAGTCTTGGATTTAAAAGAGGAAAAATGAGACTAGTTTCATGAAGAGAAGGGGCAAATCAAACAGAATATGAGAAAAATTATGTGTTTTGGATTAATCTTGTAGCAAAATTTTTAAAAGCACTAAGTTGATGAAGCCAAATAAAAATATTTGTGAATTATCATTATACTTTATCATTATTATATAATGATAATCATTTATTATGTTAGGGAAAATCACTGCATTATTCCAGTAATGTGTTTTTAATTTTATTTAATTTTGATAAAATACATATGTATTAATGTGGTTTTAACGACAGACAGATGCATGTGTAGATAACCTCTGTATCTTATAGTTATTGCTTTTTAAGTTATCCATGTTAAACCCTTTTATTAATACAGTAATACCTTGGTTTGTGAGCATAATTTGTTCTGGAAACAAACTACTCATATTGCAAGACATCTCTCGTTTACCACATTAAAATGTATTAGAAATGTGTGCTTGCCTTGCAGAACACTCGCAAACCAAGCTATTCTCAATCCAAGGTTTTACTGTACTTTTATAGTCGTGCCATTTTCTTTAGTGACATTGTGACACTGTGCATAGGACTTAGACTTTGTGGAAATGGTTACAATCTTCACTTTCACTATCAATGTGAAACTGGATCTCCCTGGACCCCAATTTCCTTACCTTTAAAATGACAATAATAATCCCTCCTTTATAAGAGTCTTAAGAAGATGATAAATCTTATTAATGGAATTTCTAATACATTATACACAACATAAATGAAGCTGCTTTTATGAAAAATAAAAGTACCCAAATAATGAATTTCCCGCTGCATAGTACAATATGTAAAAAGTAATATAAAAAAAAGGCTCACAATTTTTCACTTTTAAAAAGTTCACATACATATATAATTTTTAAACAACAAAAAATTTCAAAGGAATAAATATTAAAATTGGGTTTGATAATGTATTTTTTAAATTTATAATTCTTAAGTTCCAGATCCTGTGACAGAAATTTAGAAGCTTGGCTTTTGGCAAAGTACATTGTCACTATAATCCACAGATACTTGATAAGAAAAGAGAATTATTAACCTGAGGATAATTATTATTGAAAGAATGATTTCCCTTCTCTCTCCTTGTTGACCTAGGCATTCACCTTGAACTGTTTGCTTGGACGTTTGTTTTTTTTCTAACTTGGCCTTTCTTTTTATTCAGTTGTGTGACCTTATTCTTGTCTAAACCTAGTTCCCCATAGCTTGTGTATGTGTGTGTGTGTGTGTGTGTGTGTGTGTGTGTGTGTGTGTGTGTTTAACATATTTGGTTTTCATTTAAGATTATTTATTCCCACCTTCCCTATTTCCTTCAGCTATTCTGGGCAGTACAAATCACCTCAGGTGTAAGCTCTTTTCCCCTTTATTCATAAACGTCACTACTATATGTTGATAGCATTCATTTGTTATTCAGTGTTTTAGAGATGAGAAATTTTAATAGATATGAGAAAAGAAAACACATGACTGTTAACTGTAGAAACTTAGGATATTAATGGTTCCTTAAGTAACTAAAGCAAAGCCTAATTTAGAACCGTTTTGAATCACATTGAATAAACTTCATGGCTACTTGTCTAATAGGTGTGTTCATTTAGTTTTAGTGATGATAAATATTGTAGATTTAATCGGGCAGTAGAAATTTAAAGATTTGCCTTCCTTTTTTATCTCGTGCTCTTAAAATGTAATGATAAAATTGACTATGATAGAATTATAGTTAGCATCATTCTTATTTAGAAATATACAGAGGAAACTAACCTGCAATGGTTTCCTACTATGTGCTGAACATTTTTTTTTTTGATAAATAGGTATTAACTACTTTTTACAAGTGATTCTATAAACACAGGCTGGCCTGACCCTCTAGTTATTGTTGTTTCCTCTGTGAAAGTGCTTCCCAAATGGAATTTAAAAGCTTGCTCAGAGATCATAACGCATGTCTAGTATGAACACCTTCACTCTGGTCCACTGTCATCGACCTCCCACTTGAACGTCGCCAGCCTTCCTTCTAACAGAACAAGTGAGAATGCATGTGAGAACAAGGGGACAGAACCAAACAATTGCATGTCATTTTCTTCAGATCACATCAATTCAGTTGTGATCACCTTTCTTTCTCCTGAGAAGTGAATCAGGATTACCACATATAAATGAGAAAAGCAGCCTGTGATGAATATTACTCTTTCATACAATGAATGATTTCAAGTCCCTGGTTTCTTTTAGATTCCTTGTCATTTTTTTTTTTTTAAGATTTTATTGGGGGTTCGGGGAGGGGAACAGTGTTGGGCAATCGGGGAAGCGGAACAGACAAGTTGCTGTCCTTTTGTTCTTCAGTCTAGTTGTGGAAGACGTTGCTTCACTGGCCCATGTTGATATTATCATTGCGCTCTTCCCGGGTGAGGCAGATGGGTCGCCGGCCATTAGACAGCCACTGACAGCGGCTCACAGAAGCTCACGAAAGCTCACACCGGCTGCTCATGGTAGCTTAAGGCAGCCCACTGCAGCTCCACTGCAGCCTACGCTGTCGCCAGCGACTCACCGCAGCCCAGCTCCAGGTTGATCTGTTGTTCACCATCTTAGCTGTAGAGGGTGCAGCATCATTGGTCCTCATGTGGGATCCAAACTGGGGCCCTGCTGCTCAGAGCTGGTGTCCCAAGCCAACTCTTAACCAACATGCCAGTCGGCCAGCCTGATGCCTCGTCATCTTAGTTCCTCTCTCCTTCTATGCTGTGGCCACACTGGGCTCCTTGCTGTTCCCAGATATACCAAGCCTTCTTCTGCATTAGGGCCTTTGCTCTAGCTCTTCCCTCTCCCTGGAACAGGGGTCAGCAAACTTTTGAGACGGCAGAGCCAATCCTGTCCCTTGAAGTTTTGTGAGACCTAAAAACAAATGAAATCACCATTATGTGAATAATACCCTTTAAACATTTTATAAATGAAACTATGATGGTTTTATTTTCATTTTCAACTTTACTTCAGAGCCACATGTATATACCCAAAGAGCCGCATGTGGCTCATGAGTCACAGTTTGACGACCCCTGCCCTGGAAAAAATATCCCCCAATCTTTAGATGCCAATTCTATGGTACCAATCTGGCCTCAGCTCATGGCCTCCTTCTCAGAGAGGTCTCTCCAGACTGCCCAACTGAAGTGACTCCCTGTTGCAGTACCCTCTTATTTTCTTCAATGCATTAATCACTGCCTGAACTATCTTTTAATATTTGTTGACAAATTTGTCATCAACATGCTCAGAATATAAGCCCTGTGAGAGCAGAGTTTGCATCGATCTTGTGCAGCGCCTAGAAGAATGCCTGAATAGTAGCAGACGATCCACGTTTGCTGAATGTGTTGGCTGGATTATTTTTGTGGACTCCCGTCACCTAGAGAGAGGCAGCGTGGGACTCATTCATACCATGCCACTCCCCAATTGTGTCACTTTAGAGCTGAAGTTCATTTATTTCATCCTCCATTTGTAGATATCCCCAACCTCACATGTCTGTTATAAGACATAAACAAGATAATGTATGAGGAAGTGTTTTTAAAACAGCAAGACCTACAAAACAATCGTGCTGCATAACTTAGAGTTAATACCAGGGCCTGGGCTAAGTACTTTCCATGCATTGTCTTACTTTATCCTTGCAGCAACTTTATTTGCTAGATTCTTTTACCCTGGTATTACAGATGAACAAACTAAGAGTTAAAGACCATAATTAATTTACAGTTGCTAAAGCTGGACTCATGCCCAGCTTTGTCTCCAAAGCCTGAGGGCCTAGCCATATGGAATTCTACCTCACAAATTTACATAACGAATATTTTTCTATTCTACATAATGTTAAATGGTTGTTTCATTCATTCTCTCTCTCTATCTCTCTCTCTTCTTTTTTCCTTTGTAAAGATCCTGACGAATTTGAGCGAATATATGAGCCTCTGGATGTGAAAAGTAAAAAGATTCATGTAGTGGACAGTGGCCTCACATTTAACCTGCCTTACCCCTTGATCCTGAGACCTCAGAGGGGGGTCGATCTCATCATCTCCTTTGACTTTTCTGCAAGGCCAAGTGACTCTAGTCCTCCGTTCAAGGTAAGGAGAGTTTATGTAGCATTTCATTATCTATCACATCGTTTTGCATGCCTTGTAGGTATCTTAGTCCTCTTGACCCCAACTTCTTATCCCTTTAACCCGTTTTCTACATTATTGTGAGTACTATTTCTTAAACACAGGTATGGTTCAATCACTCCCCTGCTTAAAGAAATGTTTAAAAATTGTTCTCTATGACTCACGTTAAAGTTCAGAGCCCAAGCAGGACAAGAATGATGCAATGTCTCTGAAGTTCTGGAAGGTGGGCGTGAGTAGGTAAAAGTTAATGAAAACCATGTATGGGGAATAAATACTGTGAGAAGAGAAGAGGACATAAAATAGTATCTTGAAGATTCAAGAAGAACCTCAGTAAAGGATGAAACCAAGGAAGTGTGCAGGGTTATGAAAACCAACTGAAGATATTTGAGAAAGAGGTCTTTGGGGAACTGGACAAGAGCAGTTTCAGTAGGGTCATAAGGGCAGAAATTATACTGTAGTGATTTAAGGGATGAGTGGAAGTTAAGAAATTGGAGGCAGTTCTATAGACTGCCCAGGGAAGAAGGAGACAAACTATATTTGCAGGAGGATATGATGAACAGGAAAATTGTGTGTGTGCGGAGGGGTGTTTTACTAATTGTAGCTTTAAACCTACAGACATTTCCAGCTGTGCATTCTCTTAGTTGTGCTTCTCTCTCCCCAGTATGTATATATCTCTCTTATAGCATCATTCATTCACCCACAAAAAATTGTCCTACATACTCACGTTTTGGCTGGCATTTATCAGGCAATTAGAACCAAATGATTAAAACCAAACACACACACACACACACACACACACACACACACACACACACGGAGTAGGCTAGTCTGCATGGAGTTCACAGACAGTGAAAGCAATATGTATGTAAATAAATACCGACAATACCCCATGAAAATTGCTGCATTAGTAGAATTTACCGAGTGCTTCATCCTGAAACTATGGCCTGTGGAGGTCAAGAAAGAACATCCGAGGCGTGTCTAAAGAAAGTTTGAGGTGTCCCAGGTGGAGGGCACACTAATGGCCGTGGTCTTACTTAGGTGAGGCCACAGTGCCACCCAGCAATCTTTCTACATTGCCTGCTTAGAACTTTTTTTCAGTTCTCCACAGAGGCTGACTTTTAGTCTCCCCATGGCCCTGACTCCACTGCCTCCAACCTCTCACCCTCAAAACATAACACTGACTCCTAATTCCTATGAAAGCTTAAAGTCATCCGATGAGCACTTTCTTCCCTTCCCTTCTCCATGCCTAATGAGGAAACTCCTTCCACAGCCATTATTTGCTCCTCCCCTCTTTCCCCAATATAGATGTTTCTATATATACACCACCTGTATTTTTATATCTCCTTTCCACGCCTCACTCCTGTAACCTTTCGAAGGATGTGACGCTACCATACATATCATCTCTCCACTCTCCGGTAACACCTTCATTGATGGCTCCTAGCCATCAGCGTTTAAACAAGCTCAAGTTTTTCCTGTTAACAACCCACCTCTCTCCCTGATATGTACAGAGGGTGCCAAAAAACTATACACACCTTTTAGGAAAGGAAAAAACTGTATTAAAATTGTAATACTGAATATAACCCATAACAAAAGATGAATACAAGTCATGTGTATACATTTTTTTGACACCCCCGGTATGTATCTCCTTTTATTATGGACAAAGCATCCGTATTTTTCCATATTAACCTGATTTATTTGTTGACGTTAGAATTTGATCATTGTTTTGGAACTTAAGCATATGATTTACTTATGATTTTTAGGTTGGGTCACACCATCGTGGCCAAACCAGTCCAAGCGTTAGCTTTGTGGACATCAATCCATCATGGCTGAAGAAGGGAACTAACTACATGTTATTAAATGTAACATTTACAGATTTATTTCTCGTATTTGTTTCCTGGGGTTAGCATAAGAAATTACCACAAACACGATGGCTTAACGCAACAGAAATGTATTCTTTCACAGTTCTGAAGGCCAGAAATCTAAATCAAAGCGTCCTCAGGGCTACACTCCCTCCAAAGCCTCTGTGGGAGAATTCTTCCTTGCTTTTCCCAGCTTCTGGTAGTTCTAGGCTTTCCCTGGCTTGTATTGGGTCATTGAGAAAGTCATGACATATTTTTTTGTTTTCAATGCAAAAATGTGTCATGACTTTCCCGACGACCCATAATTCCCTTCTCAGTCTTCATATGGCCTTCTGTGTGTGTGTCTTCTTATAAGGACATTTGTGTCTTATAAGGATATTTGTCATTGAATGTATAACTCACCAAGATAATCCATGATGATCTCAACTTAATAACGTTTGCAAAAACCCCTTTTCCAATTAAGGTTATATTCACAGGTTCTGTGGGTTGGGGCATGGATTTATCTATTGGAGGACCACCATTCAACCCACTACACCTGTACTGGGTTTTGAAGATCAGATGTTGTATGATGAGTAGATATACCCAACATGAATTTCTCCTCATATGTTTTTGTGAATTTATAGTAACCTCTGTAAAGGTTACTATATAGCTCTGAAGAAGAGCTAACGAGGACTGCTAAATTCTATGTAAATTCTACACACTATTAGATACAGAAAATTATTTTCACGCCATTGCATTTCATTTTAAAGCTCTTGGATCCTAATACTACCATGCTTTTGATTGGGAGTGAGAATGGCCAAGACCACAAATAATGAATTATAAATTATAGTTTCTAGCCACTGTATCTTACATTAGTTGCTTTAATAGTTTGTTAAGATTCTGTAAATTTACTTATATACTTATGCCCCATTCCTCCCTCTAATCTAAAAATAGGTTTTAAATAATGAGAAATATCTCAAAAAGCTGTATCCTAGTTTGTACAGAGAAAAAACTCATTTCCTATAAAGAAGAGTTAATTAATTATAAATAGATAGATATGAATATATTTATTTATAAATATATATTTATCTACATGTATAAATAAGTAAATATGGCATATACATGTCATTTGTACTATAGTTTGAATAACATTCTATGTTATTTATGTTGTTTCCTGTCTTTCAAGATGTTTTAGTACTCAAAAATGAGCGCAAACATTTTGCAAAATATCATTTTGAAGGATACTATCAAATTTTTATCTCCAGAAAAAACAATTTTAGTTATTACTATGAAATTTACCATAAATCAGTCGATGGAAATCTGTTTGCAAGTTTGGAAACATGAACAAGCTCTTTCTTTGTCCTTATTCTCAATGCAGTTGATTCACAGTGTGAACTGTTGGTTTTATTTTGATGTTGAATGTCTGGAATGAATAACTGTAAACAGTGCTAGACAAGAAATAACAGGTATCAAATAACAACCAAAATGGATAGTTAGAATAGAATAGAGCCCTGGCATATTGCTATAATTTGTGGAGCAGCCATTATTTTGCTCACTACATTCTTTTCAAATACCCTTTTCAAACGTGTCTGCCCTACTCATAGGCTGTGTCATTGTTTCTGTCTTCACAAGCAGAGAAATGAGACAGCAGAAAGGAGATGGTTTTCCATTCTGTAATCGCTGTCTTTGTAGTCATCGGTTTTTAATCTTTCCACATCAGGATCATGTAAAGAAAGGGAAAGCTTCCGTGTCTTCCTGATTCCAGCATGAAATATCTATCTAAAAATAGCTTGGCCTTTTACCTCATGAAATTCCCTTTTCCTCTTTCTCCACACATCCATGCATCATTGGTCATACTCTTGAGTCATGTTTGTAAACACTAGTAAGCTCTTTTTTCTCTGTATTCTCACGCAATTGATTCACAGTGTGAACTTTGGGTTTTATTTTCATGTTGAATAGTCTGGAATGAATAATTGTGAACAGTGCTAGACAAGAAATAACCAGCTGAATAATTCAACTGAGCAGGGCGGAGGAGAAGAGGGATAAAAGTTTTCTCAAGTTTCAAGCAAGAAAATATTCATAGACATGGGATTTTTCTGTAAAATATCATCATATTTAGCTTAATAGAATGTGAAGAAATGCTTTAATATACGTTAAATCTTTTGTTGTCTCATATTTTTATTCCTTTGTAAATGGCTTCTAGAGAGTTGATCAACTTAAAATTCGTGACATTCCAGAAGCATCAAGAATAATGAAAGTTCAATGAAAAGTGTATTTTTCTCCAAATGTAACGTGCTGTTCTAAAGTGCTTATTTCCTGAAATACAAATTCCTGAGATTTTAGAAATACATGATCTCATTGAACCCTCACAGCAATCCGAAGGAAGATAATAGTGTTAACTTTATTTTATGGTGGGAGCAAATGAGATGCTGAGAATTAAGAAACAGGTGACATGGGCATGGGAGCCTACGGTTTCAGGGACAGTGAACAACCTGGTCCCTGTCCCTTTGGTTGGTCGGTCGGTTGTTGTTACTTATGATCCCCATGGTGCCATCAGGGGAATACTTTAGCCCCCCAAAATAATTCCGATAGCAATCTTATGAGCTATGTATTATTATTACTCTCCTTATTTTATACTTGAGGATATTGAGTGTGGAAACATTAAGAATTGTGCCCAAGGTCCCATACCTCGTTCTTTATCTCGGGCAATTCAACCCTAGCATCAGTTTCTTATTTGTCCTGCTTCCTCTTAAGCTGTACATACATTGAAATGAGCTCTATTCATGGTACCTGTCCACAATGATGGATATTGATTTAAAATTTAATGTCTTGTATGCATGTGTTTACTCACTTCCTTAGTCAGCCTTTGTGCAAAAATAAACCTAAAATCTCAGTGGCCGATAACAAACATATTTCTCAGTCAAGTTACATGTCAGCAGCTGCAGATCAGCTGCTGGGGCTGTCCTGTGTGTCTTCTCATGCTGGTGGGGAAGCTACTCCTCTTACCAGGAAGGGAGCTGATATGTGGAAACAGACATGCAATCCACCATACCCATTAACTAAACTCCTGGTACCTCCACATGGCCCACTCTTAGCCACTACACATGCAATAACAACATGCTGAGGCCAGAAGCTCCGCTTCTCTTTGTAAACAGAAGCGAAACAAACAAAAACAAAAACAACTGATTCAGAGTAACTTAAATATTTACGTATACATAAAATTTATTAATTGTACTTAGTTGTGTGGGGATGATATAGGTAAAAATTTGGTAGCAGAGTGTTCCTAATTCTGTTTCATCAGATTCTTTGACTCTTAAGGGTTAAAAAAACATGCACATGGTTTGTAAATGCCCAGAACCCGTAATATTTTTTTTCCTATCGCAATTACATCAATATAATTTCATTCAGTTCAGCTCATCAATAAATTTTCCAATGGAACTAGCCCTATGCCAAGAATTAACATAACAATTCTTAGTTCGTTCATGGAGTCCTTATGTGTTTTTTTGAGATTGATGAACTTCTTGAGAACAGGGTCATTATTCATTTTAGCAAGGAGCACACTGCTAGCACATGGTAACCACCTAATGAATACTGAAAGATGGCCAACTGAACAAGTGAAGTCTGAGAATTCCCAAATGCCTTTTTCCGTCTTCCACAGGAAATTCTCCTTGCAGAGAAGTGGGCTAAAATGAACAAGCTCCCCTTTCCAAAGATTGACCCTAATGTGTTCGATCGAGAGGGGCTAAAAGAGTGCTATGTTTTTAAACCCAAGAATCATGATGTGGACCAAGATTGCCCAACTATCATCCACTTCGTTCTGGCCAACATCAACTTCAGAAAGTACAAGGCTCCAGGTACGTTGGGAGTAAGTTGTTTTCTGGAAAGTAGAAATCTGGTAAAGGAGCAAGACTGATATTAAGCAAGTTCACACAGGTACTTGCTGTACCAGCTTGTATTACAATTTTGAATGCTTCCCGTTACCTTGATAAATAGCTACTATCCTGAGACCCCCAAGTACTCCCCATCTTTCTCGCTCCAAGATCCCCTGGGTCCTTCACAACCAGAAACTAGGGGGTTAACAACCAGCTGAGTAGAAACAGATCGGGGGCGTTACTCCAAAACATTAGATTATGTTTGCTCTGATTGGTTGGTGCTCTTATCATGAGGGCTGTTAAATATTTTGACTATCACAGTTGTGAAGGAAGCCCTTGTTTCAACACAACTCATGCAAAAGCTCTGGGAATTTTAGCTGACCACAGGATGAATGTAATCTAGCGTTCCAACATGGCTGATAATTTCATGTTGCCATGTTATATTTCATAGAAGAAGAGAACCAAGTTCCAAGCACAGTCACCTGTTGTACCATCTTCAGGGGAGCCTATAAACTCTTCAGCATCCTGGAAAATCTAGAGATTGACAGGCAGGATGCTGAAGACCTAAAAATCAAACTATTTTAGGACCAAGCGTAGTTGTAAAAGGAAAGACACACACAAAAATAATAGTCCTGGAAGATCGAACAGGTGATTAGGGGGAAGAAAGTGACTTTCTAGATGGTGGAGGAAGACAGAGAAAGGATCGATAAGGATGGAAGTTATGAGTCATAATTCAAAACAAGAGAAGGGAGAATTGTCATTTTTAGTTATTGAACAATAGAGTACTGGAAACAGAGAATTTTGTATCACTGTTAATTCTCAAGGAAAGACTGGATAGGGGATTGCTGTGGCATGAAGACAATTAGATCATGTTTGGCTTGGGTTCCCCCAGAAGCAGGTGCTGAGCAAAGGATTCAAGTACGAATGGTTTATTTGAGTGAACTTAGGGAACTTTAGTAAGGAAGGGGAAGTGATACACAGAAGGAAGGCAGACAAGAAAAGATGTGTTAGTGAGTCAGCTGAACTTGATCCTGCAGGAAACTCAAGCAAATGAAATAGAAACTGTGCTCTAGAATCATCCTTCCCACCCACACAGCAAGAGACAGGAGAACTGGGGTAATTATATCCTAACTCCCCAAAATCTTTGGTTGACTGCTGTCTGGGGCAGAATGTTATTTACCAGGATTCCCAACCTGCTGCTAGGGAGCAAAGAAGGCTTCCACAGTTGCAGGGAAGGGTAGAAAGCCCTTAGTCACAGAGATGCAAATACTGGCAATTGGAAGTTATCCCATTAAAACACACAGAAATTCTCACCCAGGGACTATAGGTGGAGGCACAACCGTGTATAATACAGACCGCATGACCTCAATGAGGACTCCCAAAGTCATGTCTGTGACTATTTGTAAGTTTTGTTCCCTGGGTTTTAGGGATATTTTGTGGCTTTCAAAATAACACCATTTGAGACTCTTCTGATATTTAGGTGTTCCAAGAGAAACTAAGGAAGAGAAAGAAATAGCCGATTTTGACATTTTTGATGACCCTGAATCACCATTTTCAACCTTCAACTTTCAATATCCAAATAAAGCCTTCAAAAGACTGCATGATCTGATGTACTTCAACACCCTGAACAACATAGATGTGAGTATCTCCTACGATCACTGACAACGTCAAATACTTCATGTCACATAAACAAAGCAATGCCTCTTTTTAATTAATTAAAAATAAGGCTTATGAATGAATAAGGCAAATTTACAAATAAGAAAACTAATGCCTCCAAATTGGCAAAGCCTACATTTTATACTGTTATTTGATTTACAGATTGGTTAATACTCAGCTTCTTTGCCCAAGTTTCTAGTGTCTTTGTCACATGGTAAAATAAATTAGAAGTAGGAAGAAAAGTGATAAAAAGGAAATATAAAATTAAGAAAGTGAAGGTAACCAGCAGTGTAATTAATCTGCAAAGATATCATATGCTTTAATGGGTACACTCATGCTTTTAAATGTCTTCATTTTGGGGGATCTTGGTAATAGCTATAAAAGTAGCAGCCTCCCCATTTTTAGCCCTTGATATATCAAGTATGCATTGCTTTAGAAACTTGAGAAACAAGCCATTCTCTTCAGTATAATCATTCCTATCACTGGTATATCTGCTGCTAAGATTCTTTGTCCACGTGAAATCTTTAGTCTCCAGCTCACCATTTAGAAACCCCGTTGTGTAATTGGAATCATGTTGGTTTTTAGGTCCAAATCATAGTGTCTTGACAATCATTATCAGTTGTGGAAGCCCAGGTTCATTAGCCTAATTGGATTTTGCACATTAGAAAAATAGAATAACAGCAAAAAGAAAGAAAGAAATTCAATGGAGAGGGAAAGGTATCATATATGATTTGCCAGTCTTTTGGAGACTGTGTGAATGGCTCGAAAGAACGCAGTTTGTGGATGAGTGTTCTTCATATATGAGATTTAATTAGATTTTTGTGAGCTAATAGGATCTGGGCACATCTAACTTGCTTGTTTGTTTCATTTGGCCGGAGACTAGTAATGATCAATTGTGTGCCATTATAACCGTTACACTGTAAAATGTTTATTCATCAATATCTTTAAAGTTTTGTAAATGTAGGACTATACCCCCAATAAGCTTCATTTCTTGCACCTCTAAAATGCTTTCTTGTTAGCCTTCATTTATGAATATTATGTGATAATTCATGTAGAGCATGCTTAGCAAATTTTAGAGGATGTAACATTTTCTAAATATTACTATTCCTTTTTTCTTTTATATCACAAGCAGTGGACATCTGAAATCCATATGCTACATTATTTCTGTTGTGATGGTGCAAATTTAAAGAATATTAAAAGAAAGTCAGGATTTTAATCTGTGATTTATATAGAGTGAACATTCTCAAAATAGAGTTGTGTTTTATAAGAACCCCTGCTGTTAAAGATAAGAGAACTAAGGAGTAATATCAGAGTAAATTATTTTTCCAGCATGAAGCCCATAAACACAAAACTATATATTGGGGTGAAATGTATTATACTTGATCAGTCATCCTCAAATGAAATAAAAATAGATTGTAGGAATATATAAATAACTTATTGGACCTGAGAAAATAAAAAATACACACACATATATACAGGTGTATATACACCTATTTATATATATATATATATATATATATATATATATATGTGTGTGTGTCTACATCTGTGTGTATGAGTATATACATATATGTATGTATGTATATACATATGTAACCTAATCAGCTACATTTCTCGCATTGTTTTCAGTTCTGGTTTATATAAATCCTGCTAAGCTATTTGCTATAAAGAATTATATAGTTCTATTTATATGTTTTAC
This sequence comes from Hipposideros armiger, assembly GCF_001890085.2. Lineage (NCBI taxonomy): Eukaryota > Metazoa > Chordata > Mammalia > Chiroptera > Hipposideridae > Hipposideros > Hipposideros armiger. Next base: position 3,838,323 of record NW_017731372.1, read on the forward strand.
AAACATTCCTCAAAGTAGTTTGTTTGACACATAGGTGAAAAAGATAAAGCCTGAACAAAAATAGAGTGAGTGCCAAAATAACCACCCTGACTAACAGTTCATCAAATGTTGATTTTCCACAAACCGTTTAATTAAGCAGGTTTTCGTTGCTTCCAAGAACTTTTCTGGCACAGCATGTAGAAGCAACATCCTGGGCTTTATACCATGTGCAGATCCCAGACGGGCCACTTGTGTGACTTTAAATAAGCTACTTAAGTATTTTGAGCCTCAGTTCGCTCATCTCCAAAACAGGTGTAACAGCATATATCATAATGACAGTAGTGAATCTTTAATCAGGTGACGTATGAAGTGCCCTGCAAACAGAAGCTGCTCAATAAACGGGGACCTTACCTATATGTCTCTGTATCCTGTAACATGATGGATACACCTCCAGGCCTTTGCAAATGCCCAGAATTAAGAACATAGACAAGTCTATAGCAGCCTAAGCAGTAAATAAATATTTTTAAATGAATGAATGTAGGTTTCCTCTTAAATGATATGACCATCGAGACTTGTTTTCATGTGATCCTTGGTCGTGTGTGTGTGTGTGTGTGTGTGTGTGTGTGTGTGTGTGTGTGCACGCACCTCATACCCAGGTAAGACTTCTCGTTTTCACCGACATTTTTACTCTCTCTTGAGAGGACTCCCACGTCTCCTACGTTTTACCAAGAAGACATATCATAATTAAAGCATCTTGATAAGTGACGATAAGTAAAGAGCAACAAAATGGCTGAGGTAGGAGCTGGGGAGTTCATCATTAGCTGAATCACTCGTTCCCACACCATTTGGATGGAGTAGGCTACTAATTCGCACTTCAGCAACACAACACACACATTGACTTGCTGTGGACTGTCAGGGTTGCTTGCAAATTGTGGACCCTGTGACTATAAACTCTTTAATGCAAAAACACTTGATTACCAAGTCCATCAGAGACAGTTTTCAAGTTTGTGGCCATGGCCACTGTGACATAAGGCACACGTTCATCTTCAATTCACATTCTGACCTCAATTTTTACCCTGAAAAGGCCACCCTGCCTCTAACAGCTGTATGCTTTGGTGGCTTCCTTTCCCCCAGAGATCCTCGCTGGCCTGCTGTGCTGAGGCTACATTCCAGCTCATCTTCAGAAAACTTCTGCTCTGTTTATGCTCACTTTGTGAGAGCAGCCTGGGTTTGTCATTAGCATCAGGTTTCTGCGCTTACTCAATCCTCCCAAATTCCTTTTCACTGAACCTTGCCTCGGTGCTTTTACAATGGCAGTATTTCATGTTTGTTTGTTTTTGCAGAAACCTCACATATAGTGACTTATACTGGTAGACATGTGGTATGTGGGAAACACAGAGGCTTTGGAGTCAGACCAAATTGGGTATTCGGATCTTCTCTGGCTGCCTGTTGGTTGCATGATCTTGGGCATATAGGTTAGCCTTGCCCAATTTAACTTTCACAGTGATAACGTGCCTTCTAGATCAGGGTGAGGAGTAAATAAAACAATATGGTTCAAGGGCTTAGTATCAAAGAGACACTCAAGAAATTGAAGCAACTAATATGATAATTATTATCTGTGTTCATATTATCTTCTGCTTTTAAACCCATGAAAAACAATGACTTGCCTCATTTACCTTGTATCCTCGAGAGGTACTGATCACAATGCCTGCCATCTAAAAGAAATATGCCATAACGCTTTCATGAATGAGTTTTAAAATGTCACTGACCTACTGGCTGAAACTGTTGAAGAGTTTAATGTGCTAGGAGGCGGGGAGAGCCAGAGTCAGGATACGAGGGATCCTGACCGTGGGGAATCTCTATACAATGTGTGCGCAGCCAAATAGTGTGGCTACAGGCTGCACTCGTAAACCAGTCCTTTGATCTGGAAGGCCTTCTGAGGTTTTCTTTCTAGTACCTAGTCGGTTCAGCTATCACAGGAAAACGTACTGTTGTGCAGCCACACTCATTCAAGTTATTAATTCAGTAGCATAGTCTAAGAACCCGTTGTGTGTCCGTTTATTTGGTATATGTCCATGATGCATAATAACAAGCTTTTAAAATTCATTCTCAAACAATTCTTTTAAGTGTTCAATATTAAATGGTAATTAAATTGAGGAAAAGCACATATCCAGAAGTTCTGGGTACTTAATTCTTGGTTGTTGTTTTTTGTTTTTGTTTTTTAATTTTATTGGGGAACAGTGTGTTTTTCCCGGACCTATCAGCTCCCAGTCAAATAGTTGTTGCAATCTAGTTGTGGAGGGCGCAGCTCAGCGGCCCATGTGGGGATCGAACAGGCAACCTTGGTGTTATGAGCACTGCGTTCTAACCAACAGAGCTAACCGGCTGCCCCTTAATTCTTAATTTATTGATATTTCATCATCATGATCAGAGTGTCTAGGTACTAGTTAAAGTCTTTATCTTTTTAAAAGTAATTTAGAAGCTTATTAGGTATCATGGCCTAATATATTAGGCCCTAATTTATCACCTTTTAATGCTGCCTGTAATCTTTTTCCATCTTATTTCTCCATTAATTCAACACATATTTATCAAGTATCTACTGTGCCAGGCAGTGTAGTAAGAACTAGGAATACAACCATTCACAAAACAAAAAGAACAGGAAAATGTTTGGAGTGCTTAATATAAGCTAAATAGTTCTCCCTCAAATATTTAACACTCATAACTAGCTGATGAGGTAGGTCTTTTTATTTATATATGAAGAAACTGAGTCATGGATTATTTAAGGAGGTCACTGGAAGTGACACAGTATGTGAGGAGCTGAGATGCGACCACAGGTTTTTTTCCACTCTTTCCTAACCTTTGAACCATCTAGCTATGAAGCAGGAGTATTTCCTAGTGTTTCCCAGAAACAGTCTCTTTTCCAGCCTGGCCAATTTCCAGATGTGTCCTATACATCCCATTACCTTCCATCTTCAGCCTTTTTATAAAATTATCCTTCTATTGAGAATGCCCAATCTTTCCATGCCTTATAAAATCCTGCCTGTCCTTCCACTCAAATCAAGTCTCATTATTCTTATGAGTTGAACTTTATCCTGTTTAATTCAACCTTCAATGATAACTGTCTGTGCATTTGTTAATTTTACAAATATTTATTGTTCCCCTACTGTGCCCTAAGTGCTAGGATCAAAAATGACCAGACTTAAAAGGTCCCTGTGTTCCTGACACTTGAGCTTCTAATTGGGAAGCCAGACATTAGCCACCAAATTCACAGTCATTTAGGCCACTATATCTTCTTCTATTTTTCTAGATTTCTAATTTTTATTTCTCTCTCAAATTATACTGTAACTTCCCTCTTTGAGCTCATTTTAAATTTTCTATTGTGGGAATTCAATATGTGCTTGTGGATTACGTCTAATCTTAATTTCTAAGTGTGTTCCTTTTGGGGGGACGATCACATGTTACGTGCTTTATTTTCTTATTCCCTGCCTTTATTGTCAAAGAGTTGAACGCTCTGGGTCAACAGTTTAGGAGGCTCTTGAATGGCACAAGTGAAAGATGCATGGGTCATATTTAGGGAGGGGCAGTGGGGATGGAGAAGGTTGAGATATGAGGGCTGTTGCTAAGATAACAAGGATTTGAAATCTCAGTGAATTTGAGGGGATTGAAAAGTACACCCACTACTTAAGATTACTCCTAAATGAAAAACAAAACAAAAAACAGGAAAATTCATATATGACACATTGCCTTTTTGGATACATCTAGTTGTACCATGTATCATGCTGAAGGCTTGAATTTAGCAACTGATATAATAATGAGCTTAGCCTCTTCTGCTTATATCACAGAATTATAAATCACAGCAAATCGGTATTTTTTGCAGAATCTGAAAGAACCTGGATAACAGTTTCATAGTGTTAATATGCCACCTGGTGGTTCAACTTGCACATTCTAATTGGGTATGATTTCGGTTTTTCAGAGTTTTAAGTGTCAATATTCCTTTTCCTTTAGAAGAATAGCCTGTTTGCTAGAAACAACAGCCAGGGTCCAGTTGTGAATCTACTGGTTATTGATATTGACATTGTTGATTTTTTGTGCTTATGAATTCATTACAAAGTAATCAACAGCAGTTATTATCAGTATCATTTCCCCTGTGGTCTTTTACCTTTTAAAACCTTTTAGGTGTTTGGAAAGTAAATAGCTGATATTTATTTTACCTGGGTACTTCTCTGTAGTGGGGGTTGATGTGTCTCGTGCTGCTCTGGTAAAGGAGAAACCAACTGAAAACCTGCTGACAAGATCTCTAGAAAGCTGGGGAAATTGATATTAAAAGATAATGTAGTAGGACATGATTGATCACAGAATTTATTTCCTGGCTTTTACCAAATAATAACCCCACTATTGGCTATACATGGTGTTTTATTTCTAGTAAGCTTTTATAGCCTCACATCTAATTTAAAGCCCCTAAACTGACATCTACGGTCAGTTTAAAAATAACAATAAATAGATGTTACTTATGGAATGTTTCCTATGGGCCAGGCATTATGCAAAGCACTTTTTATAAATGATCTTCAATCCCTGCAAAATCTAAGATGAGTACTATTATTCCCCTTTTAAAGAAGAGGAAACATGCTCAAGGATTTACATTAATTCCCCTTATCTCACACAGCCAAGAAAGTGTATCTGGAAGGCCCTTGGTCAGGGTCTCCTTCTTAGGCCTGAAACCTCTTCTGTCACCCTAGAATTACGTTTCCCTTACTCATGGGTAAAAGGGAGTCAGCAAATATCTGCTTTACTTAAAAGCCTCAGTAACATTTGAGCCATTTTCCCAGAAGACAATTATTTATATACAAGTCACAAACTTTCCACCATGTAAGTGCACGGTGGAAAGTTGGAGAACTTAATTGTCCAACTTCATATGTGTGTGTGTGTGTGTGTGTGTGTGCGCGCGCGTATATGTACATATATACACATTTATATGTTTTAAAAATCATAAAGATGGCAGGATGGCTCAGCTTAAAAAAAAATCATAAAGCAAATAAAGGTGTCACATTCCTGTGATAAATTCTAGCTCCCATAATACAACTGCTTGTTGTTTAAAGTTACTATTAAAGAATAGAGGGGTCTGTGTGTTGGGCCTGACATAAAGTCACAGAATATTCCATGCGTGTTAGCACCACCCAGATCCCACGTCTCTCTCCCTCAGGCACTGGACCCAGCTCGCCCAGTGAGACTGGATGTGGGAATGGCAATGCCCCTCTGTGTACACATCTCCAGAGTGGCTCAGAGATTTCTTTCTCTATTTCCAAAAGAATACTATAATAAAAAAATTAGTTCGATTTTTGTCTTGACCAAACAAATGTTTCAGTGAGTTCAGAGCTGCACAAATTACACATCTTTTGCCTCTGTTTGCAGGTGGTAAAGAATGCCATCGTTGAAAGCATCGAATACAGAAGGCAGAATCCATCTCGCTGTTCTGTTTCCCTCAGCAACGTTGAGGCAAGAAAATTCTTCAACAAGGAGTTTCGAAGCAAACCCACAGCATAGTTTGTGTACTGGAAAGGGCAGCCATTTGTGCTGCGAAGGCAGTTTGAAATTCCACGACAACTGGATTTAAAAGCAGAGTATAGACATTAGTCCTGAGCACAAGAGACTGGCTGATACTCCAAGTTGCAGTTATTTAGCTGCATGAGAATAATACCCTTAGAAGTTTGTTAGGTTAACAGAGATAATGCTGATTATATAACAATATATTCAGCTACATTTTCTATCAGTATGAATTTCCTGATGCAAATGTATTTTTAGTCATTCTTCACCAACTATCTTATGTGTTCTCTTTTTTAAAATGTAGCTTCTTTTTAGAATGTTTAACATTGCAATCCCATTAAGACTTTGCATTGTGTGAATATTGTTCACTGACTGGATTTATTCATGCCAAGAGACAACACTATTTTTATTTATATATACATTTCTACATATACAAAATAAATACATCTATATGCAAATTAGCATGAGATAACTGAGTTTTATTATTTTTGATGAGATCTTGTACTATTCCTGTGAGAGATTCCCAACTTCGTGGCTTTCAAACACAAAAGTTGTTCATCTTAAACTCAAATGTGAAATGTATCCATTTAAATCATGGTTATTTTTCTTAAAAGAGAAAGTATGTATTAATTGTTGAGCGAATAGTATATATTTATTCAGCAAGTAAATTAAAAAAGTAATTACTTCTAGTTTAACATTTTACTTTGCTGATATTATCCTGGACCGTGTATCCACCAGAGAGCACTAGAGAAAAATCCAGAAGAATGTGAAGGGCTGAATATGCAAGATATGTCTGAGGGACAGTCTATATTGCAAGACTGACATCTCAGTTACTGTTGAATTACTAAGGTTTAGGGTTTGTGTTCCAAACATAAGGGCTTCCTCATTCTTCTTTCTTTGAATTACCTTTCTTTAAGCTCTTCATTCATTTGTCTTCTTTCGTCTCACCTTTCATTTCCTCCCAGGAGCAAACTTTCCTCTACCCTCAAGGTTCTTCTGGCTGGTCTAATAATCAGACATGAGACGGACAGCAAGAGAAAATAACCAAATTTAATACATACATATGTATGGGAACTCCACATGCATGAGAGAGTCAGAGACTCCACAGGCATGAGAGGTTCGGAGCTAGAAAGAAAGCATGGGTAGATAAGACATCCTGAGCTAGGTAGGGATGAGGTAAAGTGCCTTGGGGGCTGCTGATTATTGCAGGATGATAAGAACAGAAGTTCTTAGTAAATAGAAGTTTTCCCTGCCCTGTAGATAGACCAAAAGTAGTTATCTCTGATAATTTCTTATGGGCAGGGCTTCTAATTCAAATTCTTCTAGGTAGTTAGGAGCGGGGGAGGGGAGGCAGAAGTTTCTCTTGACCTGTGGCTCAAGTTACCTTTAGCTCAAAACACTCTGCATACCACAGGGGTGCCTCATCTTGGGGTGCCTCATTCTGGAACCCCACACATTCACATTTCTACCTGTGAGGAAAGACTTAAAAACAGAAATAAAGAAGAAGGGAACATGAAAGTTCATTCTTTCACTGATTGATTTATGCATGACAAATGAGTGCCCCCTACAGGCCATCTGGTATGTTGCAGGACCTGGGGATACAGCAGTAGACAACACTGACAAAAGTGCCCATCCTTAAGTGATATAGGATATTTCTTGTGCCAGGATCGTGGTCTCATGGAACCGAAGAATGGAGACACCGACCAGAGAGGTAAAGTTGCAGAAAAGGAGTTTATTAGAAGAAAAAATACATTTCAAAGAAACACAAGTGGGCCTGAGCATCAAGGGCCATTATTAGAAGAGAAAGTACACTCCAAAGAGTTTGGAGTAGGCAGAGCAAAGGAAGCTCAGAAGGCATTGACAGACCAGGACTTGGAGTTTTTATCCCTTCTTCCTCTAGAATGGTCCGCTCCTCTCTGGGTGTGGCACCACCTGATTGATCTCATCTCTTTAGAAAAGGAGTTTATTAGAAGAAACTGAGAAGTTTTGGATGGAGAGGGGAGGTCTTTTGGGCGGTGCATTCTGTGGGACATGCAGGAATGTGGAGACCCAACGCCTGCCTCTAACTGCCTGCCTTGTTTTCCCCTTGAGAGAGGTGATCCCCATAAAATCTCTATGGGAAGTTGAGGGACAGGAGGTCTCTTCTGTATCTGCTTCCTGCTGGGCAGGGGCGTAGAGCTGTCCCTGCCTATTGGGGGATTCCTGGAACTCTCACCCTAGCTGATCTCACATGAGAGGAAGGGGTCTTGAGATCTGCCTGGAAGACCATGTTGGCTTCTTTGGTTGGGACTAACAATCTTGCTGGGGTACCCTCTGTATCCCCAAGGCCCCTGAATGAGGAAAAATAGATTTTAATTAATAAATTTCTTAATGAGCAGAGCTCAAAGCCATTGATGTTGGGTGGCTATGGGTTTGGAAAGAACATTAGCCTTTAATGTTTACAATCAACAAGTAGACTGGCCTGGGGAAATGTTAAAACCTATTTACTCTCTGGGATGGGATTATCCAAGAGTTAGGTCCAGAATGGCCTGGGGGATGTTGGGAAGTAACAGGCTTTTAAGTAGTTATCTGAAGCCGGGGTGAGAGATATTCTGTGATTCAGTCTAGGAGCAATCTTTAGTCTAGGATTCAGAAAAGGATTAGAAGAGTAATCAAAGCCAGGAGCTGAGAAACTAGGGAAGAGGAGATTTAAAAGTTGTCCAATGGGGGGCACTACTCGCTTGGCCCTCATCATAAGGACCTTAACATTTTAATTGAGGTGACCAATGCTAAACAAGACAAATGAGTTTCTAGAATGTTAGTGATAAGTGCTAAGGAGAAAATTAGCTTCCGAGATCAGATGAGATTGGGCGCAGTCAGGTTGGGATGGCCTTAGACAACTAAGGAGAAAATTAAAGAAGGGAAGGGAGGAGATGGGAAGTGTTGGGAGTATATCATCTTAAATGAGACCCTGGGGAAGGTCCCAATGAGACAGTGACATCAGAGTACAGATGTGATCAGGAGCTCAGGGGGCAGGACCAGTAGATATTCAAGGGAAGAGCTTTCCTGGAGGGGGAATCGCAAGTGCAAATGCTCTGAGGTGGCGTGCAAAGCATGTTCCAGGAACAGAGAAGAGACCAAAGTGCCCAGAGCAGAGCGAGTGATAACTCTCTTTGAGTTAATTATACAAGAGAAGAGTTAGAATTACATTAGTGACCTGCTTTGGGCAGAAATAAAAGAGGATACCAGCCTCAATCTGTTGCCATAATCTTAAGTATGTGGAAAGAGTAAATGAATAAACCTATTGATCTATCCTGGGCTCTTGGGGAGAAGTGGGCATCTGCCAATGTCCAAGACTGCACCTACACAAAAGACCCTATCGCTCTGAGGCCAGATATATGGGGACTTGTTGGGAGCCGGCTGCACCTCAGTGTCTGACATGGCCAACCACACTGCAATTGTGACAAATTCTGAAGCTCTGACTGAGAAACAGATACTGCTTTATATCTTAAAGAATTTAAATTCCCCTTCCAATAGATATATCACAATAATTATATTTTATACACTAAAGGCAATTTTAGTCACACTACTAGTCTCTTAGTAAAGGTCAAAGTACACACCCTGTAAATCCTAAGATCCTGCTTAGACAATAGTTTTTAGAATAAATGTTGGGTGGTCATGGTAACCATCCTTTAGGCGATTATGTAGAGGCTCAGGCCTTGGTCTCAGTCATTGTAGGTGGAGGGATTTGGGCGTAGTTGGGATAAGTTAGTCTTTAGCATAGAAAAGGTCTAGCTGTGCCCTGGAGCATAAGAATTATGAGGAGTAACCCTGATACTAATGGAACAATGGTTAAACTACCCGGTATAAAAAGGAGCATGCTGTAAAATAAAGTGAGACATTTCTTGAAAAAGCGCTCCTGTGTCTCTGTTGCATTTTTTCCTTTTTCCTCGTGGACTCCGCCTCCACCTGAGGGAACCCCTGGACCTGCAGGAGCTGGTCTCCCGCAGGGACTCAAAAGCCTAGCTTGGTGGGAACGTGGAGAATGCAACGAGAGACACCTGGGAGCGCTGGTTCATGGAGAGTTCCGGTGCCCGGCCGCAATAGGGCCTACTGTCGCAAATTTGCAGCTAGCGACTCAAGGTGATTTACGGCGGGTCCCCTCCACACTGGACTCGGCAGGTTTTGGAGCCTGGCCCCAGCTCCGCCCGTCCACAGGGTCCTGGCTCCCCAGGACAGCTCAAGAAGTGGGAATTGCACATGTGCAGGAACACGCAGCTCCACGCAGCCAGCAACCTGGGACAGGGCACCGGTCCAATCCAGAGGGGCCAGGTCACAGGAGTGGGATCTTGGGAATGAACACAAGGCATTTGCCTCATTCCAAGCCCTAGCCTACACAAATGCGCATGTTCCCCTGAAGGAAGAGCCTGAGGACACTGGCCTGCCTTACAAGGGCGGGGCCAGGCAGGCTGGGGGTGGATAATCTAGGAGACACTCGGGACCCCATAAGCAGCAAGTCCAAATGGGATTCACTGCCCTTAATTTTCAGCTTCCTTGTTGCACGACTGTCAGGGTGTCTTCAGGATGAACCCCCACCTCCACAGTGCAGGCTACTTAGGAGACTGGGGATAGACTCCAGCTCCACCAGCCGGGAGGGCCCAGCCTGCTCAATGCTGGTGGCAGGAGTGCCAACTGCACCTGCGAACTGCACATGTGCAAGCGGCTCCTTTTTTAAGGTAGCAAAACTGAAACGGGGCATGGGTCCGGAGGAACTGGGGACACAAGCATCTGCCTGCTTCCAGGCCCTAAACTACACAAATGCACAAATTCCCTCTGAACACAGCAGGAGGATACTGGCCTGCCTTGCCATCTAACAAAAGACACCTAGGAGCCCTGGTTGATGAAGAAGCCAGGGACCCGCTAGCAGCGTGTGTCCACATGGAAACTCGCCAATTTGCAGTTGCCTCCGCAGGATAATTTTCTGGTTGGGCTGCCTTTCCACTGGAGGCTACAGAGGTTGTTACGGCCCAGCCTCAGCTCCACAGGCCTAAAACGCCCAGACTGACCCAGGACAACTAAAGGGGTGAGTACTACGCGTGCGTGTGCCGAGCCGTTCAGGGTAGCTAAGGATCTGGAACCCGGCAATGGTCCCGCACAGGAGAGCTAAGGCGGGTCCGGAAGGGCGGCAGTGGTGGCTTGTTACGTTACCCGTGAGAAATCTGGTAGCTGGAGAAGCCCAGGCCCATCAGACAGTGTGACCGTCACCAATTTTCAGGTAAGCTTGAGGGTAATTGGGGGGGGGG
>NW_017731372.1:3849949-3912662 GCF_001890085.2 Hipposideros armiger
CTTTCTTTAGATTTTCTAGTTGTTGGGGACAGGAAGGTAGGAAGGAAAGTCCATGTTAGTCCTTAATGTGTGAAAGCAAGGACTTGAAGAGGGCACAAGCCTTGAAGTTGATCACATCAGTTCCGTTACTCTGCAGCTGTATGACCTTGGGGAGGACCTTAACTCCTCTAAGCCTGATTCCCTCACCTGTGTGTGCAGCCTGCTGGGTTCATCTCGCCTGTGCTGGATTGACTACACGCTTATCCCCAGATCTACCAATCCTTGGTCAATGCTATGGGACTTATTAACTAAAGATACATGCTATTCTGTATGGATCTGGGTGTTGTTTCCGAGCAGGATGTGTCCGCCTGTCAGCCTTGTTTAGTAATAACAACTGGATTTATGAGTTGCATGTGGGTTTGGTGGAAGTTGACTGATGGATGTTTCAACAGTTGGGTCTAGTCACATAGCTGGGATGTGCCTAGTGACCAGCTCCTGGTAAGAGATATCCCACCAAGAGCAATATTTGGGCTTCGTGGTATGCAGGTGCTTTGAATAAATGCTGATAGAGGTTTGAAATCTGGAAACAAGTGCATCCTGTGTGATTCCACTCAGTGGTAGGAGCAGAAGGAAGCCCATGCCTGAGACCCTGGGACCCCTTTGAAGGAGTATCTTCTCCTGCTTTCGCTGTGCTGTGTCCTCTACCTGAGGATAAACTGAGTCTTGTGAGCCCTTGCAGGGATCAAACACTTAAGATGATTCATGTGTAATTAATGCACTGAAAAACAGTAATGATAATAATCCCCACATTATAACGTATGGAGGATTAAACAAAACAACCTATGTTTAATGACTGATAGTTATAATATTTATGAAAACATTGTTTGGGATACAACAGGTTTTAAACATTGAAAAGCAAGAAGGAATCCTATAATTATAGTGGTAATGGGAAATTTTACAAAGAAGGTGAAACTTCTTTTTGGTCTTGGATGATGTATAGAATTAGGAATACAGGAAGAAGGGTAGAGGTATAAAGACAGAGAAACGAGGATGAAAGTCAGGAAATAGAATGTTATTTTTAAGAAACCAATGAGGATGTAAGCTTGACTGGAAAAGAAAAATTATTGAGAAATAAAGCCGTAGGTATATGGGAAGCTGTTTACAACAGCAAAAATTGGGGGAAATCACAAATGTACATCCCTGAGGAGAGTGGATGAATAGACTGGGATATTCTCAAACAAAAGACTATTATGCAACATTCAGTAAATGAACTATGATGACATGCAGCAATATAGATAAACGTTAACATAATACATTAAGATAAGAAACAACTAAAATAAAAGTGTATGCCTTTAAGATAAGAAAACAATGAAAATAAAACATATAACATATATGTATCTCAGATAAAACTATATTAAAAGGATAGTGGGAGAAAAAGCTCTCACCTTGGGAAAGGGGGCAGCCGATGGATGGAGTGGGGACCACACAGCTAGATGTAATTTATCAACAAAGTCTGACCTTTTGTATTGGCTTTTAGGTCCGCAGGTGCTTTTTACATTATTAAAGTACACACATATAGGCATATGCATATACATACATACAAGAGAGCCATTCAGCGACCATCCATCAGTGTGCCTGAGCCAAGGATTAAGATTAATCCACTTCTGTGATCTGGAGAGCGTTTATAAGAAAACAAAACAAAACAGAAAACACAAATAAAAGCAAAAGCACAGTAATATTTTGCAAACTCATGTGACCCCCAAAACCTTACTTTATATACTCATTAATAAAAGAATATATAGAATATTTCTTCTGTGGCAGTTAATAATCCTCCCCAAACCTTCAATTTGCTCCCCCCTTCATTTGCCATTCCCTTGTAACTAGCCCAGTGAAACACAAGCTGATAACGATGTGAGTTACTGTCAAGCCAAGGTAAGAAACACAATTTTATGGTGTGAAACCATTGGGATTCAGGATTTTTTTGTTAGCCCAGCATCAAGTAGCCTAACCTGACTCCTACATCAACATGAACATCTCATACCTTCTGAATCCCAACCCTACAAAACAGATGTTAGTCACATGACACAAAGGCTTCCCCATGTTAGCAAGATAATTAGTGATAAGACAAGTTTCTAGTGCATCAAGAAAAGAGATTAGAACTGAAATTATCCTGACTTGAGTCAGTTCTTTGCCTGGCAGCCTAAGGTGAATTTCTCACCCTGTTATGCTTGTTTCTTTATCTACCAAAAGAGGATAATGCTAACTGTTTTTATCTTCTTATAAAATGGATACAACTGTCAAATGATACAGGGTATAAGTACACTTTAACAAATATAAGGCCTTCTTTTGGAGGTCTTATTTTTCTTTACAGAAGTTATCTCCTTGAGACTCAAGAGGCTAGAGATAAGATTTGTTAAAAGATGAACTGAGGCATATTAAAAATTTTAAGTTTATTGGATCAAAAATTGATTTGAATCAGGCAGTGCCCAATAGCAGAGAGAAAGAAGCCTCTGTACAAAATGAAAGGCTTGTATAAGCAGAAGGGAGCAGGAACGAGAAAGTTACACGAGGCAAAAATGTGAGTTGATTATTGCAACGTTATATGTGTGTTTCCTTTGGGGGCTGTCAGGGGTCTATCAGGCAGATTACTTAGCTGGTACTGGTTAGGTGATTCGTGATTGACGGGTTTAAGATTCCATGTCGGGGAGATCGGACTCTGTAATTAAGTCTTGGTTTGGTGATGTAGGAATTAGCATAAGTGACTCCATTTTGGGCCTGATATCTTGTTTTTAACAGACTTAATTGATGGAGCCCCCAATAATTGAAGGTAAATAAGAAATTATTAATAGTTAGTGACTAGGAAAATATTTATTCAATGTATAAAGCTTGACTCAAATTTTTAAGAAATATATTGGTAAGTACATGTAAGTAGATGTCTCAGTTTGACCACTAGATGGAAGCATTCTTCCAAAAATTGTTCTATGTCCACACTTCTTTAGTCTTTTTTTATTTTTTATTAGTTTCGGGTGTACAAAACAATGTAACAATTAGACATTTATACCTCCCATAAAGTGATAACCCCCTTTGCCTACTACCCTTTTGACATTGTACATGGCTGTTACAATACCATGGACTGTATTCCCTATGCAGTAGGCACTTTGCATTCTGTGGCTATACACCAGGGGTGCCGAAGAAATGCATACAAGTGGACACTTTGGTCAACATTGCTCAAGCAGTAGTTTGCTGTAATCGGAACTTTGTCTGGGCGCTGATGGTAACCACTTTGAGCACTTCTTGTCATTGCAGAAGTTAAACATGACTTGTATTCATCTTTTGTTATCGGTATATGTTGAGTAGTACAATTAATACATTTTTTTCCTTTCTTAAAATGTGTATACCTTTTTTTGGCACCCTCTGTGTGTGTGTGTGTGTGTGTGTGTGTGTGTGTGTGTGTTTAATTATACTTGACATTCAATATTATGCTACCTCAACTTCAGGTGTATCAGCACAGTGGTCAGGCATCTACACAGTCTATGAAGTGATCTCCCTGATAAGTCCAATACAAATAAAGTTATGTCGCCAATGAAATAGCTTCATGGCATGTCTTACACTTAGTAACGAACATATGTTATGTAATTGGATTACAATAATGTAACATACATATTATTTTTAAAAGTGGTTCAACCATCCTTTTTTGCATTTTGTGTTCTGATGATAAGCAATTTAAATATATACAGAAAATAAATGACGTCATGAGAAAAAACATAACGAAAGCCTAGAAGTGAATGATGGCCTCAACGCACTAGAGAAAATCACCCAGTTTCTAACATTTTCCCAACCATACCTTTATATATGTTGTCCTTGAGCTTGGGATTTCTTCACAGTCCTAGCTTTCCCAGGTGTTACCAGCTCTCACACGTTCATCCTCCCCTTCATGGTAAGAATAAAGAAGGCCATTCCTCCTCTGTGCTCTCTCCTGCGTCTGCATTCCCTGGGCATAGCTCCATTGTAGCACCATCCCACTGTCTAATTGTTTATTTCTTTATCTGTCTCCCCACCTTGCTTGGAACTTCCAAGCACAGGGAATGGGGCATGAGGTTGTCAGAGGCACCAAAGATTCTTTGCTGAATAAGCCCCAAACATGTTTATGTGTGAACTCTGCTACCCATGGTAACAAGCGATCATTTGGCCCAAAATTCATCCACTCAAATTGTCTTCTGTATCCTCACCACACATTTCCAGTCATGGCCACGCCCATCCAGATTCAAATGCTGGAACAAAACGTAGTCGCGGAATTCTAAACTCCCAGAGTTTTCATATTTTTTGTGAATGTGGAAGACCTCTTTAAAGTCATTCTGTGAATTTTATGGCAGTGATGGCATATAAAAGATGTAGATAAATCTTATATTCAGAACTTTGTTGAACTCATTTTAGGATTAATAACTAATGATATGAATAAAACCAAATACTGGGACTTATGGAATTTGAAGCTGAATAATATATAGGAAACATACTTGCTGGCAATACTTTTAACAACCTTTTATGAAATTAATATTGTCTGCTTCTCAAAGAGATAGGCTTCTTTTCTTCTAGCTAATTTTAAAAAGCAAACAAAGCTAAACTGATTATAATGTTAGGTCCTGTGAGAGAAGTGAGCTGTCTTGATTTTGTTTGTGTACAGCATTTGGATTTTTTAAAGGTTTATCCAATATCAGAATTACTATAAAATTATATTTAAAACTCACCTCCTGTAGCTACAGATTCCATTTTCATGCATGTAATACATATAGTGCATGTAGTGGGGCATCTTGACGACACCAAGAATATTGCACGCGTAAGTGAGACAATACCAGTAAGGATTTGATGATTATACATTTTTCAGACTGGCAGGGACAGTCCTATATCTGAATGAATAACTTAAATAGACAATATAGAGAAGAAACTTTAATAGCAACAGACTAATATATAGAAGAAACTTTAATAGCAACAAACTAATCAATTTTAGCTTTAAAACAAATCTTTGGACAAAGGTTTGTATGAAATGAGCTCCTACAGCCACACTGTGGCACTCCTTACTTACTTAAGACTTTCAGTTCAAATTTTCTTAGTAAACTGTGCTTTATAAATGCAATACCATATTAGTCCTAGGGAATCTATTGTGTTTTCTTACAGATTTTTAGGTATCTTAACCATTTACTACAAAGTTTCATAAAGACTAACATAGTAATCCCAAACAATTGAAAAGTAAAAAATGATCACCTTGACATTGTAATATCAAATTCAGAAAACACTGCAGCTTCTTGCTTTTGATGGTGCAAAAATATGTGGGTGCGTATGTGTGCACAAAGCAACTTAGCCATGAAACCGCAGAATCATGAAGACTCTAGCCACCTACTTAAATAACAGTCCCTGCTGAACCTAGCTTATCAACCAGCTGACTTGGTTCCCAGATGTGCATTGCGCTAATATGCTGTCACTCTAGATGTTGAATACATGATTTATCAGGAATGAAACAAAATAATAGTCTTTAACTGAGAAGAGATGAACCCAACCAACAAATAACATTTACTGAGGATCTTATTATATTCATATTACTGGAATCCATTATTCCAGATGTGACCCCGTCAACACAAGTCCCCATTAATGAGATGATGCTTAGTCATATTTCAAGTTTTTTCCCCACCGGAGACTCTCAATGAGTTACATGGAAGAAGACTAGACAGTTGTACTGGGAACACCTAAAATGTTCTGCACAGGGAGATATAAGCGCTCACTGGAGGATGAGGCAGCTAGCAGACTGATTTTCCCAGGAAATCTAACCTGGAGATACCCCAGTGGGACAGAGAATGTGAACCAGCCCACTGCACCCTACTTGGCTTTGTCAAGTTAAGGAAAGATTGGTGGGAGACCACTGATTTATCTGGCTCTGAAAAAACCTGCAGAAATCTGTGACATCCAGTCACTCACGTTCTCAACACACATTTATTGAGCACCTACCTTTTCAGACACACAGGGCTAGATACGGGGCATAAAAATGACATGTTTGTAGTTCTCATCTCAAGGAATACACATACTAGTGTGAGACTAGATACTGGCACAAATAACCATAATGTAAACCTAGCTGTGGAAAGTCCCTTGGCGGGGCATAATAAATACCTACCTGTTCATTGAGAAGTCATTTCATCAGGTGCTCAGGCATATTTTATGCTCAAGCAAATTTACAAGTCATAGTATTTGCTAATGTATCAAGAATGTCTTGATGCATTCTTTATCCAAATAATCCTAATTCCTACAAAACCCCTGGAGGGTAGATATTTTTATCCCTAGTTTACAAATGAAAAGGGAAGATTGATTGATCTGTCACAAACTGAGGTCTGTCTGATTCCAAAAACCCATGCGTCAAAACTGCAGTTCCAGTCATTTTGACTCCAACTCCAATGATGTATTTACTACCCAAAGGACAGAAGGAACACTGAGTAAAATTGATTACTTCTGTCTCCTGTGGTAGGAAAAAGGGACACAGATGGCGGGGGAGGAGGAGGCCCACATTCCAATTGAAGGAGCATTGTGAGCCATGGCATGATGAACAGTTCATCAGACTTTCTTCTAATCATTCGTATTAATTAAGAACAGACTAGGACTGACCCCTGCCTCATATGTTGGGCCATACCCAAGAACTCATTCATGCCCTAAGTATTTTAATTATTATTAATGGCTCTATGCTTGGCTAAACTGATGGAGTCCACGCATGATTTTCAGGGTCAGGCCACAAAGCCAGCAAAGCTTCAGTAAGGCAAGAAGTCAATATAGGATAGGGGAGACAAACTTCAGCAGAAAGGATTCACCCAAAAGGATGCTCCCCCAATGGTTTCCATTGCATTCAGAATAATACCCAGTGGCTTACATACCCATCACGTGACTGGGTATTTCTTTAACCTCATTCCCTACCATATTGCCCCTTAAATGTTCTGATCCAGCCACATGATCTAGAAATCCTCTCTCACCTCAGGACCATTGCACATGCCTTTCTCTCTGCCTAGAATGTTCCTCACTCACATATCTGCTTGGTTTGTCTCCCTGTTCCCTCAAGTCTCTGTTCAGGTGACACTCACCATTGAGCATGACCACCCTATGGAAAGAAACAACCATAGTCCACTGCCTGCTCTCTTAGACTACTTTATTTTTCTCCCCAAAACTTATCACCATCTAACACAATGCATTATATCTCTGCGTATTTGATTGTTGGTACTCTCTGAGGTGGCAGAGAGTTGGCTTGCCTTGTCAACTTTTGTAACCTCAGTGCCTAGAATAATCAATATTTGTTGATGAATGATTGTGACTATTTTGCTAATGGTGTGGACAAGTGTTTTGGGGGTTTTTGTTTGTTTTTTTCGCATTTCCTTGAAAGGATCATAATGTATTCCGTAAAACAAATATGTTTTGACCGTTTATACTATATGCTAGTCACAGTAGTAGATGCTGGTGCAACAGCAGTGCTCAAGACGCGTTTCATTCATGTTTGCAGTATTCTTCCCTCTCCTCTATGCTTGCCTCGTTCTCCTCCCCTTCTCCATCCCTCCTTCTTCCCATTCAGGCTCCTGACATTTGGTCTGTTCCCCTGTCCTGCTCTCCCCTGTCCTGCTCTCGACTTCCACTTCACACTCCACTCTCTCTCCATGATGATGATATTCCCTCTCTTGCTCCTTATCACTGACTACTAAAAATTCCAAACCTTATATGATCTTACCCCTAGACCTGTATTACCAATTCATTAATCAAATAAATTCCCTTGTATAATCTGCTCATAGTGTTTTAGCTGTATGATCACTCCACATGCACCTTTTCTGCCTAGTCCATTAGTAAATAACTCTGTAAGACCATAACAAGCTGGGAGGGGTGGTGAGGGTTCACCATATATAGGTTTATTCTTCCTCCCAATGTCACCTACTTCAGGTGCTTATTCTAACATGCGTTAGTCATGGTTTGGTTTATTACACATGACAGGCTCCTCGGAAGCCCTTTTCTAGCGCCTGCAGGAGAATCAATATGGTAATTACAATGGACTCCTTTTGCCTCTGACTACAGCTTACAATTTTGAATGATGATTGTTTTTTGCTTTTTAAACATTTGTTGGGTTGTTGGAAAAGTCATGACGTATTTTTGCAACAAAAAACATAGTAAATTACGTCATGACTTTTCCAACAACCCAATATTCAGTGCTTTCTATGTGCCAGTCCCTGTTCTAAACATTAAGTCATTGGAAATTCAAAACAATTCTATGAGAGAGACATTATTAGGCCCACTTTACAGATGAGGACACAGAAACTTTCCTGATCAGCAGAAGGATTAAGTAACTTGCTCAAGGTCACTTGGGTAGTAAGTGGCAGAATTGGGCTGCGAGCCCAAGAGACTGACTCCAGGGTCCATGCTCTGATCCTGTGCTTCTCTTAGAAGGTAGTAAAAGTTCTATTGTCCTCAAGAGGATGCCTGGAAATGTATTGTGTTTGAATATTTAGATCCTTTTTTCTCTCTCCCCAAATCTTTCTCTTCTGATATTAAATAAGGTTTTTTAAAAACAAAAAACAACTTTATTGGGGAACAGTGTGTTTTTCCCAGGACCCAACAGCTCCAAGTCAAGTTGTTGTCCTTCAAACTTACTTGTAGAGGGCACAGCTCAGCTCCAAGTCCCGTTGCCCATGAGGGAGTCTAACCAGCAACCTTGTTATTAAGAGCACACGCCCTAACCAACTGAGCCATCCGGCCGTCCACCAGCAGCTCAGGTCAAGTCATTGTCTTCAATCTAGTTGTGGAGGGTGCAGCTCACTTACCCATGTGGGAATCAAACCAGCAGCCCTGTTGCTCAGGGCTCATACTCTAACCAACTGAGCCACCCAGCTGCCCCAAATAGGTTTTTAATATAAGAAAAAGAATAATAAGATAATGGGCATTTTCAACAGAAAAGGAATTAGTTGAAAGGACGTTGTGATTCTCGAAGGACGATCAAGAATTCTGAAGGATTAAACTCACAAATGGGGTGGGGAGGAGAGAGGCTAAACAGAAAAACCACACCCCAGAATCAGTCCAGGGGAAACACCCTGCTGCCACTGCTGCTTCTAGACACAGATTGCCAAAGCTTTCCCTGCTAGGCACACTGCGACCCCATCATCACTGTTGCCAGGGAAACTTGCTGTTGTGGCTGCTGCTACCACCGACTGAGTGGATTCTCCCCTATTCCTTCTTCTTCTGATTCAAGGCCTGGGTCAGTTCATCTAATTGGTTAACCTTAGGTCCCAAGTCCTTCCTACGTCACACTGAAGCTACCCGGGAGGCTGGGAAAGCAATATCTTGCTTCTTGGGTTGCAGAGTAAAATACAGAAGGTTCGATATTTGCAAAATATGGGGACATACTTATTGGGAATATGAATATATTTATATCAAATATTTATTCACTGTTTATGTAAAATTTAGATTCAGCTGGACACCCTATAGTATTTTTATTTGTTAAATCTGGCAACGCTATTGCCTTCTTAATTTCTATATTCAGTAGAAAACAAAAAACTCACACGATGGACAATTTTTAAAACATAGGATGAGGTTCTCTCTATTGAGATGAAACAAAAAGACTAATATTCACTATACTTCCTTCTAAACATTTTTCCATATAGTTGTAGCATAATAATTTTGCATTGAGGCAAAAGTACTTTCTGGCATCAAATCAACACTCAATCTATAACTAGATTTCTTTCTTATTTTTTTACCCCAATGTTGTATCTCAGCCAATTTAATTTGCTACTAATTTGAGGTGATGTTTTGGATAACATCCTTTTATTTCTAATTTAGTTTCAGCTTTTATTTCTAACATAAGCCTCCTTTTAAAATTACAAATGGAGCCCTCCTTTCCAATCCAGAGGAAGAAATTTCATTGTTTCACCCTACTGAAGCCACACACAAATATATAAACACATTATATTGCAAAATGCAACATAAGTCAAGAAATCTGTGCCATAAAATGTTTGCTATATATCTTCACTATGTGATTTAATGTCTCAGCTTCACTTTCTGCCTGAGAATATTTATGAAGCTCTTCTGGTACTTCTACAGAAAAAGCTGATTTTGAATGCACAAAATATTAGCATCTTAGAACAAAATAATTTACCTCATAATTCTCCTTAAACAAAATGTTTCTGACAAATTCACCCTCGAGTCAAAGAGAATAAAGTAATTGGCAAAATGATTTGATTTTGTTTATACGAGTATTACACATTTTCAGTTATCATATTATTCAATGTTAAAACCTTAAGGAGTTTGAAAAAAGGCAATATTCTAATAATTAAACAGATCGTTAGCTAAAGCTGATATCCAAAAGATAAATTTGTTTATTTTTTATTACAACACCATTATAATCCTTTAAACTTGTACTGAAATGATACGAAAATATGGACTTTACTAATAGTGATGCTTTCTATAATTATTGCTGGGAGAATACGTATCACTACTACCCTATTTGATAAATAGTGCAAAAGGCACATCATTTGGACTTCAGCAGAAGACAAACTTTTAATCTCTTAAAAGTTACTTGTTTTTTTAACCTAAAATAATTATTACTTTTTAGAGAATCATGTATGTAAATATTATTATGATTGTTTTTGGTTATAGACACCATTTTTAATTGTTCTGTTTCTCTCTCAAAGCAAAAAAGCACATTCATTTTTGTAAACAGAGGTTTCATGGGAAGAGAAGAGTGGTGGATGTCCAAAGAGTAGAGTGGCATTTAATTATTCTAGTTCATTCTCCAGGGTCTCCTGATTGTAGCAAAGATCCAGAAAATGCTCTTGATCGTTAGTAAGCAAGAATTCTGATTCTCGGTCACATGGTTTGTACTCTCCTACTCTTCTGAATCTTTTTTCTTTTTTAACTTTTTTTTTTTTAATTGGGGAACAGTGTGTTTTTCCAGGACCCATCAGCTCTGAGTCGAGTAGTTGCTTCAATCTAGATGTGGAGGAGTGTGGGGATCAAACCAGCAACTTTGGTGTTGTGAGCACTGCGTTCTAACCACCTGAGCTAACCGGCCGCCCCTGAATCTTGCGTATCACCTTATGACATACATGTGAATTTTTATTTTACTTTATAGGAATAAAGTATTTTACTCATAGAAAAAGCATTCAGCTAATGACATTTCACGTCACATTATCTTGAAAACTGACTCTTCACATGATTTAAAATTCAGTTTTAAAAAGGCAAATATTTAAATATCTCTTTAAATATTTGATTATTCCCAGCTTATTGTTTTGCTTTACACTAAGTAAAATACATAATTATTTAAAAGTCTACGTAATACAAATATTACACATGAAAAAAGGAACAGTCCTCTTTACATCCATTACCAATCCCACTGATAGCCATTGAAAACAGTTTGGTCTGTAATGGCCCAGGTTTAGGGCAGGATCACATTAATAAAACAACCTCTTATTACTTTATGTCTTTGATATAAAAGACCAATTTATAAAAGATGCCAACACTTCTTAAACTCTTCTTTCTCTATCCTTACTCTCATAGCTCAGACCTACCTCCCAGCTTAACTTGCTTAATCCTGTAACAAATTTATGGGGTGAGAACTATTATTAGTTTACCAATGAAGGTACAGGGAAGTTAAGTAACTTGTCCCAAGTTACACAGCTAATAAGTGACAAATCTGGAATTGAAATCCAGGCAGTCTGCTTGTAAGAGTATAAAGCTATTAACCATTTTATTCTGATTTTTTTTTGCATATGCAAGCAACACACATCATCGTTTAGGTCTAGCTCCATCTGTCCTCCGTACACTTGGTGTATCTGTTCGTTCTCTTTGAGTTGCACATAATAGAAACATACAATTCAAGCTACATGAGGATGAAGAAAAGCAATTTACTGGCATGATCCTGAACAGTGGTCCAGGATCGGGGGAGAGTGGGTTTCCAGTGAAGCGTCATTAGAGGCTCAGACAGCGCCATCCGAATTCTGCCGGTCGGTCTCTGCCACATTACGCTGCCTTTGGTGTCCTGGTTTTATTCTCAGCCATCACACGATGGCTAAATGACTGCAGGAGCACCAGCTGAAATTCAGTTGGAAAGAAACCATCTCTTTTTAGGGAACTCTTGCCCAAGTTTTCTTATTTACTGCATTTGGACTAAATTTGGACAGAGAGCAGTGGAGGGGTGAACGCCCAAAGGATAATCAGAGCTGTTGCCAGAGGAAGAAAAACGATGGTTCCTATTAGAATTCTCACTGATATTTTGACTGTAACTCTTAGGTTTTGTTTATCCCATACTTGCACCTCCTGATGGCCCCATTTTCAAATTCACCAATATAATAATATAGGATTTTGACAAAGGAATCACGGTTTTTTGTTCCTCCACCCAAAACTCCAGCAGGCTTCTAGAAGATTTCAGTGTTCACATAGATAACCATCCAATAGTAGGGTTTTATATTGCCTGAACTTAAACAAACCTTTATTTACCTCCACTGAATACAAACTGTTTAACATTTATTATACTTAACCGTTTGTATACCGTTTTCCTCCAGACCATGTGTTGCTTGAGGTTGAGGTTGAATATCTTCACTTAACATATTAGTTGCTACACATTACTAAATTAATTAATACCCCTTTCAGCAATACTTGTCAGCCTGGGGCTGGCATGGAGAAAGGGAACAATTGAGTTCACATTGGCAAATTATTTGTGGCAAGTCAAGGTGGGCAACCACTGAAAATATAGTTGGATTATTTTATCAGTGAGAAAGGAATTGGAAAAAAATTGAAAAAAACAGGGCATTTTCAAGAAATTAGAAGCTGTGGTGAGCTTAAAGGCGGGTTTAGTCAGAATGAATGACAGGCAGAAGGAAAGCAGTTGATAGCTATGACTAGAAATTTTACAGTTCAGTATTTAAAAAGTGAATCAGATGGACGATGATGAAGTTCATGCTACAAGGACTTGGAAATAAGGAAACAAATTCAAATTGAGGTAAATATTATTAGGAAGTAGCATAGCTTAGTTATCAATAATTCTGCTTTTGAAATTAGACTTGGCTGTAATACCTGAGCTCCCTTGCTTAGCACCTGTGCAAATTCAGAGATTTAAAAAACAACAACAACTTCTTCTCAGTTTTTCATCTATATATGGGGACTAGTAATATCTGTTTCAGGGTTCTTGTAGGGATTTGCACTAGACCATACTTAGGTAAAAAGTGATTGACTGTTACTATCATTATAGTAAGTAGAGTGGGTTGAAGTGCTATCATTATAGTATGAGAGTGGAGACCTTGAGCCACAGTCACATCTCCTTGGCTGACAGGAGAAGCCAACCTAGAAAGAAAACAGTGAGTTAGGTGCCTGAATCCTCAATAAATGGGGAAATGGCCTAGAACAGTGGACAGTGGCGCTAAGCTGGCGTCAGTTGGAAGCATGGAGTTCAAAGGAGTGCTTGTTGAGTGAAGACAGTCCCCAGAGGCCTGGAAGCCACTGGGGGGGGGGGGGAGTCAGGAGGATGTGGGCCTTTCCTCAGGGCCCCAAGGTGACTAGCACAAATGCAACTAGTCTTTGGTGTAATCAGATGTCATGAACGTCAGAGGAGGCAGGAGGATGTTAATGAAGGTGGAAATGAGATAGAAGCAGTAAAGGTGGGGCAGTTAGCCATACTTATCATGCATGGGGACCCTGCAGTACATGGGAACTGAGAAAATGAAGGGCTTCCCATTGACAGGGTTGCAGGAAAAGCAATACCCTCAAAGGGTCCAAGTTCAGTTAAAGAAAGGACATGAGGAGATGTCCTTTGAAGAGATATAAATCCAACAGAGATTTATGTCATTACAAATCCATCATTTCCAACCCTTTAACATGTTGTCTAGTGATCATTTTCTCTGTCTCCATTTTCCTTTTGTCCCCTCATTCATCTTAGGTCCTCCCTTATCCTGATACTGCTCCCTATGGATGTTTTTGAAGGAAGAGTGAGGAGCATCCTTGTATCTCATGTATCCTATTCAGACCTTTGAACCTGCCTTAGTCCAAACAAATACAATCTGACTATTCTTGGCCACAGGCTCACTATATTCCAGAAATCTAGTCCAAAAGTACTGGGAGAAATTGATACACCAAATTAATGATGGGCATTTCCTCCGATTATTCTGAATTGATTCATGACTCCCAGCTATTATGCGGAATGAAAAGTTCTCATCCGTCATTGTACAGAAAGAGCTTAGCTTCAAGAACCTCAGCATCACCGAAAGCTCCTTGCAGGAAAATGGAATCAGGTGACTTGTTCACGCTCCTCTGCTCCTCTTGAATATTGAAAACATGTAATTTTTTCCTTGATGGAAAGACTGGAAATCATAGTTGTCTTGTATTAAATGGGCTTCTGCCAATGAAGCCCTTTCTTTTCACATTTAAATCTTCTTCCTTCCTTCCCTGGAAAGGAGGGGATTATCTTTAGAACAAAGAACTAGTCATTTTCCAATAACATTCTGAGATATTGCAGTTCGGGAGTTATATGTTTGGTATCAAAAACATCTGAATGTGGGTATGATCACTGATAAAGCAATGGTTAACAGAGCTTTGGGTTCAGGGATTTATAAGATAAAAACAACAAGAAATTTCAGTGGCTTCTGTGTGTCACTGCAGGAACAAACCTCTTCCGATTGTATGGGTAGAATATGGTTGCTTTTAATTCTTATGTCATCCATGGTGGGGTACCACACTAATATCTAGTATTAATAGTTACAGTTTTGAATACTGCTATGCACTATACTATCCTGATTTTGTAGGTGACAAAATTGAAACTCAGAAAGGCTAATTTAGCCCAAGTCACTCATCTCGTAAGCTGTGGATTCAGAATTCTAGGCCAGGCTTCCCTTCTCAGCTGCCTATAACTAAATATGGATGCTTCCTTCCAGAAACAAAAATTGCTAACATTATCCTATTAAAAGCAGTAATGGGAAGACCAAACAAGAGTTATAGGTATTTATTTTAAATTAATGCCAGTAGATGGGAAAGATTTTAGACCAGTGATTTACATGTAGATGATGATCCTCCCATTATTTTTGAAATAATTAAGGAAAAAAATGCACTGTCATTTAACTTCCAAATAGTTTCTCTACAAGCTGATAGTGAATGTGAATGATGCATTGGAAAATTCATAGCATCAGTTAACAATTTCAATCAATTTAGACAGAATTTAGGAAGCAGAACAATTGGTTTTAAGACAAAATTTTCAAACTATTTTCGTGTATCTTCACGGACCGGGGCAGAATTACTGTGGGTTTACAGATCAGACATTTCCAGGCCATGTTTTCTCACTCAGCTTCTTGAGTGTTAGGGGTCCATAAATCTCAGCCTCCTCTCTCTGGTCTAGAGCTTTCTCTGGCCCCAGGCATTAAGTCAGCTGCTTCAGTGTAATGTCCCAAGCCACCTCCCCAGAGTTCTGTTACGATTATCACCACCCCATCAACTGGGTCTTCCCCCGCAGCCACCTGCCACTCTGAGTTTTAAACTTAACTTTTAATGTGGTATTTAGAAGGGACAGTTTGCAGAAATGCTTTTGGAGAATCACAATTTTGGCTGATTATTCTTCAAAAACTAAACTCTGGTGATTTCAAGTGCAATTCAAATAACACCAATTACTGAGAAATGGATCAATTCTAATAAAGTTAAAGATGCTATTTTGTACTCCTAAATTAATAGTTATACAAGTTCTTTCACGACCTATAACTAGTTGTGAGAATCAAAGTTTGCCCTCAAGCAATTCAGAATGCGTTTCAACTCTAATACATTGTTCTGTTATTTCTGTGATCTTTCCTGAGCAAGGTGAAATGTACCGCCTTCAGGAATCTCTCTCGCCCAAGTGCTTCTTTAAAGCACAGTGATGTTACAATTTATTTAGTCTCCCTAGGTATCATTTTCAGCTCTGTTTTTGAATGCATTATTAAATTTGATGGTTTGGATGCATGGGAAAACTGGAATGGTTCTCATGTTGGTAATTCCTTAGGTGTGAAGGTAAAAGTTGCTACAGGTTATGGTAAACACATGTTGAGTCAAGTTTCACATCTTTGTGGGTTTCATGTCTCTTCAAGGGAAGGAAAACATTCTCTATCCATTTTTCTGTTCTTTGGTTATACTAAAATTGCAGCACTTTAACTTTCGTTATCAAGGTATTTATTATAACATATTTCCTGACTTGAATTTTCTGTGTTTTGAGATGTATGGGCAAATTCAGTGACTATCAAAAGTGAACTGCAGAGAGAGAAGATTGATGGAAGGGTAGATTTTAAGAAACAATGGCAGGAGTTCAAAAGAGAAAAAAATGAGTGCTGGAATTCAGCCTGGGACACTGGGTATAGAGCTAATCAGTACCGTATATTTTGGATAACAGCTTGGGCTAATATAGTGTGTGCTTTTTTTTTTTTTGCTTACATTAAAAAAAATCTATTAATAATTCCATCTCAAATAATTCATTTGGAAAGAATGAGAAAATTACAAGATGTAAATTTGATTCAAGAAAAATATGCAACTCAGTGTATTTCAGAAATATTCGCCTTTTCAAGTTATTCTTTTTCTTTTTCCTTTTTCATCTCTTGGCTAGCCTTTGGGCATAGTGTGTTTTCTGTTGATGGCCATGAAAATATCTCTCAACTCACATGCTCTTCTTACAATGTGACCTTGTCATTCCCCATCAGGAGGTGGTGTCTATGTCCCTTCCCCTTGAGATTGGTGGGATCCTTGTGTCTAGCATCATCTAGTATAGACGTGATGCTGTGTGACTTCCAAGACTAGGTCATGAATGGAGAGGCAGCTTCCTCCTGGCTGTTTTCCTTGGGATGCTTGCTCTTGGATCCCAGACTTCAGGCTATGTGGAAGCCCATGCCATATGTGGAGACCTTGCATGGGTGATTGTGGCTGAAAATCCCAACTGAGGTTCTCTATGACAGTCAGCAATGACCACCAGTCATGTGAGAAGAGAGGCCTTTGAGATGACACTAGGACCAGACCAGACCAGACACCATGCAACTTCAAGGAAGTCCACGGAGTAAGAACTTAGCTATGCTCAGTCAGCTCTGAGAACCCTGAGAGATAAGAAATGATTGCTGCTGTTTTTGCTACTATGTTTAGTGTGGTTGCTTATGCAAGATGTTAGAATTGGACCCACCCAAATCAAGCCCTTAAAATAAAAGTGAATGCCTTAATTGTAGAAAAGGAATGCATCAATGAAATCAAAATGTAAGAGTGCTGTATGTTATAGTATCCTGTCAAAATAGAGAAGGGGTCACAGAGCATAAGAACAATGATGATGCATTTGTTTTGTGTCTTCCCACTTAGCAGTTTTCTTTTTCAATAAAAAACTAGGAACAATGAACATCTCTAACATCGTGCCTCCACTAGTAGGAGCCTTCCTTGTCTGGTATCACACCAGGGCTTGGGTTCAAAATAGGGCAGCCATTTTTCCCAGTTTCCCTGGGATAGTTTCTGTCTATATCTGTGTGGTCCCAGTGTTATTACTAATGATGCTCCCATCCTCTGTTTTACTCTCAAAAAAAATCCTCTTAATTTGGACAATAAATTATATAGTCATTGTGGTCTAAGGGAATGGACCAAACACAGAGCCACATAGGTCATTATTCTCTAAATTTTTCTCACCCAAATAGAAATGATGATTAGTGTGTGAAGATTGCCTTGTGTTGATTAACCTGGTGAGACCACATCAACAGATCACGTCCCTGTGGAGGGCATATGGCTAGGCTTCACCACACCGTGATCAGGGGACCCATGAACATTCAGCTTCCATGGTTGTCCATCATAGTCATACTGAATTTACACAGGCCATGTATCCACTGTGATGTTGTGCTCTGATGAAGCACGATTCAAGACGTGGGCGATAATCAAGGGAGTACCAAAGACAGCGTGCAAGATTGATTGGTTCTAGGGCTGGCCGAGTGGCTCAGTTGGTTAAGAGCTCACTCAAGAGTTTGAGCTCTGAGCAACAGTGGTTCGATTCACGCCCTGAGCTGAGCTGCCAACAGGTGGCAGGATGGCTCAGCTTAAAAAAAAAAAAAATGATTGGTTCTAGAAATTCCATGTCAAGCTCACCGCTTCCTTTCTAAGAGGCATAGCTATGGAACTTACAATGTACAGCAAAGAAACAGGAGAAAGTCTTGAAGTACTAAAGCCCTAAAGACATCATTTGCTACCTCAATTGGAGTCTGCCTTGCTAAAGAAAATGGAAATAAAAGCCAAGAGAGCGTGCAGAATGCCAATATTAATCTTGTAGCCTTAGAAAATTTTATACAATGGTAAAACGAAAAGGAACCTTTATAGTTGTGTAGAATAATAACCTCTGTTCAGAAAGGAGTCCAAACAGCTCTTTCTTTAGCTTTAGAAAGTATATAGGGAAGATGATTTCACTGACATGTGGGATCTAAAACTGAAAGCAACAAAGGAACAAGACAAACAAATGAAGAAACGAAAACTCATAGACACAGACAATTTAGTGGTTACCAGAGGGTAATGGGGGAGGGGGGTGGTAGATGAGGGTAACTGGGATCAAATATATGGTGATGGAAAGAGAACTGACTCTGGGTGGTGAACACTCAATGTGATATATAGATGATGTATTGCAGAATTGTACACTTGAAACCTGTGTAAACTTTGTCACCCCAGTAAGTTTTAATTTAAAAAAAAAGCATCAAACTTTGAAAAAACATATATAGGGAAGGCTACTCCACTGTTTTTATCTTGGTTACCTATTCCAAGGTCTGAAAGTTTTTACAATCAGAAGAGTTCTGTTTAGACACACATATACATTTTTCAAAATGCCTTCGTATATATCATCTCTGGCATAGCATAGACAAAACACACAACTGATTGAATTTTTTACTGAAACTGTAGCATTGCAGTCTATAATAGCTCTAATTAATTTTAAATTTTTGTCATGACATTCAGGTCTCACACATTCCTCCTTCTCTTTTACATTTAGACTATTTTGGATGAATCTTCAAATCAAATAGTGCTTTCCTTAGCTGTATGCTTCCTTCTGGCAAAATATACAGAGACCTATGTTCTTTCAAACGTTGTAATTCATTATTTTAATTAATGTAATTGCCCATTATAATAAGTATATAGATGCTGTTTAGAGTATTTTATCTCCAATACGTATGCTTTTATCAACAGGATATTCTGATCATAGGAAGGACTTAAATTCATGAGTATTCACAGAGAATAATGTGCAATTGAAATACACAGAGCGTTTTGCTGCTCTCAAAGACCAGTTCCTTCAGTTCAAATATTTAATGACATTTTGATAGTTTTCAATGTAATTTTAAACTGTTTTAAGCGCTCACATTTCTGTAAATGTTCTAAAATAACAAATATCCTATAGTCATTATATAAA
Organism: Hipposideros armiger; assembly: GCF_001890085.2. Classification (NCBI taxonomy): domain Eukaryota; kingdom Metazoa; phylum Chordata; class Mammalia; order Chiroptera; family Hipposideridae; genus Hipposideros; species Hipposideros armiger. The sequence goes on from NW_017731372.1 coordinate 3,869,337, forward strand.
TGAAATTTATATATACACTAGCTAAACATGTAGAGTTAAGAATAATACATATATATAGTATATACATAGATATTATATTTAGTATATCTACAGAACATATGAAGTTGGAAGAAGCTGGATCTCATAAAAAGAAAAGTGAGATTTAACCAGTTTTCTATATTTGTACTTCTTAAAAATGACAAAATCTATTGCCATAGAAAAGCTTCCATTAATAAACATTGGTCCATATCTATCAGGATTTGTAAATACAAAATATAGAATCAGAATCATCTGATTTAATTCCTTATTTTAGAAAAGCTATTTCTTATTTTTAATGTTTTGCTCCATTTTCCCAATACTATTGAATTAGCTACACTTTTTCTAATGTAGTTCATAGGCCAACATATTAATCTACTTTTAGTTCTTTATTTATATTAGGAGATGATAATAAATCATAGAGCTAAGAAAGTAAGGAGGGAGAGTGATTGATTTCTCATTGTTAAACATCACTGTTGAAATCTGTCAACCAGCTTTGAAGGTCAACTATAAAAGTGTCAATAAATATGAAACCCAGACTTCATGCTGGAGAACAGTAGAGAATAATCAGAAAACATTCATTTCCTTGGCTGAGATAATGAGGCACACACAGAGACATGATTGTTTCACCTGATTTTCTTTTATGCAGCTCCAAGTTCAGGGATAACACTCCTCTCACACTGCGGGAATAATAAAAGCTTTGTAATAACTTTAGCCTAGGACAGCTTAATAGGATTAAAATGGTATCCAATTTGTTTAGTTGAACAACATGTACCAACCAAGCTTGCACTGTGAATTGAGACATTTACACAAGGCTGGAAGAATCTCCTTAAGAGGAAAGTGGGACGGGAATCAACCAGGAGAGGGTAGAGATCAGGGTAAGTCATGAGGGAGGAACTGAACTTAGAGCCAGAGGATTCAGAGAAATTCTTGCTCATCTAAGCGAAACCATTCCGCCCCGCCCCCGTGTCCCAGCCCTCCCTCCATGCCCTGCTCCTTGTTCTGGCGTTTTTCCATCCGAACTTCAGAGAAATCTTGATTTCTTGACTTTCTGCCATTTCCTCTCTTCTTAGCCTTTATAGAAGATTGAAACCAGAAAGATAATTTGAAGTTATATATGTATGTGTACACAGAGGGCGCCCAAAAAATGTGTACACATTTTAAGAAAGGAAAACTGTATTAAAATTGTTATAATATATACCAGTAACAAAAGATGAATACAAGTCACATTTGACTTCTGCAATTATAGGAGGTGTTCAAAGTGGTTGCCATCAGCGTCCAGACACTTCTGACTACTGTAAACTACTGCTTGAGCAACGCTGACCAAAGTATCCACTTGTATACATTTTTTTGGCACCCCGATGTGTATGTGTGTGTGTGTGTATATATATATATATATATATATATATATGTATGTATATATATGTATATGTATATATACATACACACAGAAGCGTATGTGTGTATACATAATATATATGTATAATATATATATCAATCTATAAAGTCTCCTCTTTACCTGTCAGCATATCACACACAAATATTAAAAGTGTAATTTATTGTGGTTTCATTTTTAGAATTTTTAGAGCTTTCAGCATAATAAATTTATAAATCAAAACTATGAATTTTTTTTAGGCTTTATGTTCCAAATTTTGGGAGTAGAATTTATGATCACCACAAATTTTTTTTTAATAAAGAGGATTTGTTAAATATGTAACTATATTGGACTTTATTTTTATATCAATATGAGACTCTATATAAGCACACGTCAGAAAAATATAGACTCTAGGCATTGATCAGTTGTTTAGATACAGCGGTTCTCAACCTTCCTAATGCCGCGACCCCTTCATACAGTTCCTCATGTTGTGGTGACCCCCAACCATAAAATTATTTTTGTTGCTACTCGATAACTGTAATTTTGCTACTGTTATGAATCGTTATGTAAATATCTTTTTGTTTTCTGATGGTCTTAGGCGACCCCTGTGAAAGGGTCGTTCAACCCCGAAAGGGGTCGTGACCCACCAGTTGAGAACCGCTGGTTAGAAAGTATACCTAATCATGTAATTGGTTAGATAAAACAATAGTCTAGAAAGCGTGGTTGCCACACATTAAATCTACTTCCACTCCTGGAAATTCACAACACATGGATTGCTGCTGAGGTGGTTCTGGTGGCTTGAACTTGATAGAAAAGAAAAAAAACAAAAGTTGGGCAGGGCTTCCTACGTAGCAGAGCTGGAGGTCCACTCTAAGATCAGTTTCTAGAATTCCATCAGGCTCCCCTCTGGTTTAATACAATTTATAACTCCTTTCTAAGAAGGGAAACTTCAGTCTCATGGTTAAAAGTCAGGCTTTCAGGGCTGGTGCACCATGAGGTGTAAACATACATTATAAAAGCTTTAACTATTTTGAGGTCAAATGTGAGAGTTGGAACATCTAGCCCCACTTGCGGCTTGTCCTAGGAAACACTCATTTCTTCCAGCCTCGTAACTCATTTCACAGACCCTTTTAAGAATCTAATGAGAAGTAGGGACTCTTGACCCAAACACATGCACATGCAATATAAAACCTTACATTCAAACAATATATCTGAATCCGCATTGCCATTTTGTCATTTATCAAACACATATTTATTGTGCACCTATTCTGTGTGTACCAGGTACTGTCCTAGACATTTGGAAGACATGCGTGAATCCCTGAGTGAATCATTGAACTTACGTTCTGTTGTCCACATTGCTGGATTTTCCCTGGTCTGAATTTAATATTTTGAACATTAGTGCTTAAATTATACATTTCCAGAGGAAGCCAAGAAAATAATTAACTGCTGAAACATGCCAAGTTGTGAACTGTAAAAATACAAGCTATGTAGTAGGGGTTTTTTGCTGGTTATAAGAGGCCATCTGAAAAAAAAATAATAATAAGAGGCCATCTGTACAGTCTCACACACCTTGTCACACTTGCTAGTAGTCATGCTGTTGAAGTCACAAACATATTTTTTGCTGAGTAACCCCACCGGACAGGGCTGGTATGGTCAAGTCGTATTGGGTTATTGTGAGGATTCAATGAGATCCTCCAGATAAATCCCTCGGCACTGCTAATCGGGTACGACCCCGATTTTCCCAGGGTATGGAGTCACTTTAAATATGGGCTAGCATTTTTGAAATTGAAAAATATCATTCGAGACAATGGATTGGGTACCTTTAAAAACACAAATAATGTGTATGCGTGTGTTTGTGTTTTTTAAATTCACATTTCCTCCTTTGCCACAAAAAATTAAAAATGCTAGTTTAGAAGGATGTTTTCTCAAGTTCCACATTTAATCATTATCCCATCCTGTAGGACTTACCCACACTAGATTTTATTTAAGGAGTTTTACAATACCAAGATCCTCAAAGAATTTTTTTAAAAAATTCATTTTGAAATAGATTGACCAGACATGTCTTAATGGTCAATTAATCCCTCAGCTGCAATGATATCTTGACTTTAACAATCTGAGGTGTTCTGTAATTGATCGCTCGCACATGCCCCATCCTGTTTGCTTCAGAAGCTCAGATTCTCTAAGTTTGATGGGAAATCTTCGTATTTTAAGATCACTAATTTATTTCAAGTCTTTCCAGTTGTCAATAGTTGATGAAATACGCTATGCCCAATCTTTCTACCATTTCCCCATCTATTTCAGGGCTTTGCAAGCCTAGAGCAATTTGTGGGAACTCAAGTCATTTCAAACACAATGTTTAGGTCTGTAATACGTAAATTGCATTTGAAAGTACTTTAGTGGAAACTTTTCTTCATCATTTAATGTAACATGACTATGAAGTTTCTTAGAGTACAACCTGAAATTGGTAGATGTCTTAACATTTTCATCATGTTAGCTAGGGTCCTTATTCTGTTGATCTTTTCCTTTATCTTCAACTTGGCACCCTTATTGTATTCTAACTGGTAATATGGCCTAGTTGTTTAAAGTAAGGTTTTCTAACCTTACATTTAGAATGTTGCCAACAAGCTAGAATCTATTCAGCTGTTTAAATCAACATAATCAACCGGATAAGGAACTTCTTTTATTCTCTGTCTTTGTTCTTTACCTAGCACAGGGGCTGGCTCATTGTGGGTGCTATTATACTTTTAAAATTTAACATGTGACTTGTACACATTGCCTCATAACTTCTTCCTTTAGCAACATAGCATCACTTTCAGCAACTGGTAACCCAAAGCAGCTGACATTAGCCCCCTGTTTTGAATCAGCCCAAACAACCTGTCCAAGAAGCCCACGATTCTATGGTACCGAATAGGAAGAAACAGAGGACAAAAAGGCAAAACATTTTATTAGTCCTAGAAAAAAAAAAATACAGAATCAGAAAGTCAAAACTTCTCTAGTCTGGACATGTGCAAGTTTCACAATCATATTATTAAATTTTGCATTGGCAGATCGCTCGAGGTGTAGTTACCTGATCAGTATGTGTCAGATAGATTGGCAGCCACCAGCATTCCTTTGAAAATAGAACCCATAAAATTATGAGATCTAAGTCTAAGGCTAAACTGACAGGTCTTTCTAAAACCAAATGATGGCAGAGACTTTAAGACATTGTTTTTATGATTGAAAACAAGTCTCACCATCACAAAACTGCATGATAGTTAAGGCTAAATTGTTTCTTCTACCTTAAACATAACATTTTCTATCAGGCAGTTTCTTATGACATTGAGAATTGAATTTAATCACATGTGCAACCAAGACATATGAAATGGAATAAACTTGTATGTTTGTTTTGGCATTTGGAAAGGGCAGTTTTGTATTACAATATAGTCTTTTTAGAAGATGCTGCTGTTTGTGCAGCCATGGCTGTTCTCGTTGAATGTGTGTTTCTAGGTCCACTTTTTGATGAATGATAGTGGCTCTTGTTGAAAGTTGCTGAGATTCTTAAGATTTCTGCTTATGGGTTGGCCTGAGGATTTCTCTTTAGTGGAACAATGCCACTCCTCATCCCTGGCACCAACTGTCCTGTCCCCATTGAGTTTACCATCTGTCCACACACCATCGTAAGGCATTTTCCTGTTACCCAGTTTGGAGTCATCTCCGTTCGGTCCATCATAAAACAACTCATTGGGCATTGCTCTGCAGCATAGATGGGCTTTACCATAAAATACTGGGAAATTACACACATTCTAAGATTCCATTCTTGGTGATTTGGTTCCATCATTTAATTGTAAAGTTGGAAGTATTTTGTAAGGCCATGAATTATGTAAATTCAGACTGTTGGTTTACTTTTTCTGGCTGATTTTTCCTTACAGCTCAATCACTGTCATTAAGCCACAAAATATAATGTGTGTGGTTAGTCCAAGGACTATAGTCTGTCTCTAGTGTGTTTTAAGGGAAGGACTTGGTTGCACTCTCCGCTCTATTCCAGCTCCTAGAACTACCCTTAACAAGCTGTAGATGCTCCAAAAATACTTATTAAATGAGTGAATGATGAAAGATACTGATTATTCACAGACTCATACTTCAGTCTGGAGCCTGCTACTGTGCTACCCCTTTTGGTTCATTCCCTCCACTGAGAAAACATGCCTCTGTGAACAGAGGGTCGCTTAAATGAACGAATTTTGCATTAGCCTCTCCATCTGTAGTCTTGATAGAAATTCAGGTTAGATGTTCCATTACTGGAGAAATGTGATATAAACAAAAGGTACCTTTTTCAGATTTATCATCTAATACAAAATAGTTGTTTGTTTCAGTAAATTCCATCAATAAATTGACCTGACCGGGCCTTATGGATTAAATTACTTTTTGCCTAATTAACATAATTAAGTAGGTATCATGGTTGTGTATTCAGTCTAGGACTGAAGAGATTTAAGAATAAATTGGGTTAAACTGAGTGAATGGATTTTATTAGTCACAGCAATACATTTTCCTGATCATCGGAGTGATTTAAAAAATACAAACTGCATAGTAACAATTGTCATCTAAGTGAATCCTTAGTATGTGCCCGACACAGTGTAGAGAGGGTTGTATCTCAGGTAAAACTCATGACAGACAAATGAAGGAGGTATTCTTGTTTCCATTCAACAGACGAGAAAACAAAGGCTCCAAGAGTGGTATGAAACCTATCTAAGGTCATTAGCTAGGATTTAGCAGAGATGCTTTTGACTCCAAATTCTGACTTTCTGACCTACACACTCTCCATTTCTGCCAATGGCGACATTACTGAGAGCGAACACAACCAACCCTGTCTGTTTGAGGGAGCTCAACAAAATGGTGAAACTGAATTGTCTGGAAAATAGAAAGTAATATGGCCTGTTTGAAAATTTTAAAACTAGTATTCCTTCCTCAAGGCTTGGTTTATACAGATGGCTACTCTGTGTTCTATTCTCATCACTTCCCCTCTGTGCTTGGTGCAATTTCTGCCTGAGAGACTGTCAGCAGAGAAGTCTTCTCAAAAATCCTAAGCCACTCTAAATGGAAAAGATGACATTAATAGCTCAAGTGGAAAAGACGGCAACTTGTCTTGTTTCAATTTCATGATAATAGACTTATATCCCATGGATAGAAAAGTGTATCTTAAACCTCTCCTTATCAAACTCCTCTCACAAAAATAGCATCCCTCCCTCCAGACTTACCAAAGTATTCTATAAAAAGTAGTCTTTTTGAAATTCTTGGATATGAAGATAGTGTTTAAATTTTTTTTTTTAAAGCAAGCTATAAAACCTGACCCATTAGTAGCCAATCAGGAGCTTTCATCCGTGAATTTGTACAGAGCGGGTCATTGGTATTTTAAGTGCTTTTTGATGATGGAAAATAAATTAGGAGAGAACACGATGGAAAAGTACTGTCAGTGGAAAAAAATGCAATTGGCAAATTTGGTTGATCAGTCTGATTTTACAGAAGCTAAAATCAAATAGGATTTTAAAGATACTCTTCACTAATTTTTTTTTTTAAGTACACTTGACAAAATTGTTAGCTCTAACCAACTGAGCTAACGGGCCACCCCCAGGTTCACTCTTAATGTTGTAAATTCTGTGGGCTTGGACAAATGTATAATGACACATATTTATCACTGTAGTGTCATACATATAGCATTTTCACTGCCCTAAAACTCCTCTGTGCTCTGCCTATTCATTTCTCTCTCTCTCCACTAGCCCCTGGCAACCACTCATCTTTTACTGTCTCCACAAAAGTTGCTGGTTCGATTTCCACATGGGCCACTGTGAGCTGCACCCTCCTTAAGAAAAAAAAAAAGAGGGAACCCTAATGTAAACTATGGACTTTGGGTGAGTGATAATGATGTGTCAGTGTAGGTTCATCAATTCTACCAAACGTATCACTCTGCTGGGATTGATTGATAATGGAGGAGAGTGTGCATGTGTGGTGACAGGGGGTCTATGGGAAATTCTCCATTAATCTTGCTATAAACTTTAAACGGCTCTAAAAAATAAAGTCTTTTTCAAAAATTATGCTTTACTTTTTCTGTTGTTATTTAAGAAGATAAAGCAGCTGTGAGTGACCTGCAAAGTTTGCTTAGGACTTTCTTCCCTGCCATGTAGATGTACTCTGTAGGCCTGTGTGTCCAGAGCCTGTCTAGAAGGCGGAAATACCGTCTCAGGGAAGAGTAGTCAAATGTTTGCTTTAAATTTCAGGTAAAACCAATATCTGATAAAAAATTTAGAAAAAAAGATGAACAAGCTGACAAGTAAGATACATATTTGTTGGAACTGATAGACACTCATAGTACTGCTTGACCAGAAGTAAGATACCATCACTGGAAATTTCCCTGACAGGATTTATTAAAATGTGATTGATGATAAGTTTTAATGGAAATAATTGCTGGTGCTAATAATTTAGATTCACTTTTGTTCTGTATTTTGATGTACTATCTCTGTATATAGACACTTTTATTTAACTGTATCTTGAAATGCACACCTTTTTGTGTGAGATAGAGTGGAAACCATTTAATAATTAAGGTAAACTGTCTTCTATTTTTTTATGTCTGCTTATTTATAACTGGTTGTATGGGTTTCCTATTCCTGTCGTCACAAATTACCACAATTCTAGAGGCTTAAAACAAATACAAATTGATTATATTATAATTCGGGAGGTCAGAATTTCCAAACGGATTAGCAGGCCTACCGTCTTCTTGGAGGTGCCAGGGGAGACTCTTTCTCAGCTTTTAGAGGCGACTCGTTTGTGGCCAGCATTTATCGCATGTGGCCCCTTCCTCCATCTTCAAAGCCAGAAGTGGCCCCTTTCATGGAATCTTCCAGTCTCTCTCTCTCTCTCCTTCCATTGTCACATTGCCTTTCCTGACTGACCCTCCTGACCTCTTATAAGGACTCTTATGACTATATTGGGCCCACCCTGATAACCCAGGATAACCTCCGCACCTCAAGCTCCTTAAATGAACACATCTGAAAAGTCCGTTTTTCAATGTAAGGTAACACATTCATGGGTTCCAAGGATAAGGACATGGACATTTTGGGGGCACAATTATTCTGTCTGCCCTACGATCTAAACTGCTAGACACAGATACCTCCTGAAACCCATTCCAGCTGAGTTTAAATATGCTAAAATATTTTTAAGTTTTATTTTATTATACAACTAATAATACATGAATTTATTCTCTTTGTAAATATGCAAATATTATCAGAAAACTGAGTCTTACTTCACCATCACATTTAATTGCCAGCCCCTTCCCTCCAGGTAACCATTATTATCAATGAGCACTATGTATGCTATGAGACCTTTCTGCATATTTGCATTGATAAATATCTCCTTACAAAAGTATACATAGTATAGATTTTTTTAAAGGTATAAATGATAATATACTGTACATTTTTATGTTCAAATAACTTTTTCCACAATACACTGGAAGTTTATAGGATAGATATAATATGTTGGTATAATTACCATTCCTTGGTTGATGATTATGATTCTTATTCCCTTTTTTTAAAATAAGCTATTTCAGCTGATGCTATAGTATCTCACACATGCTTCTCTGCACACTTACTGGAGTGGTTCTCTAGGGATCTCTAGTACTGGACGTGGCAGGACATGGAAAACATGCATTCAAAAATCTAACAAATGCCATGAAGTTGCTCTCCAAAGTATCTGCAACAATTTACTGCTAGCAATTTTAGGGAGTTGTTTTTGGGTTTGTTTGTTTGTTTTTCTTTCCCATTTAGGCTCAGCAGCATTTGATAGTATCACATTTTTTCCCCTAACTGAATTGTATAAAAAAATAGTATTCTGTTCTTGGATGGTTTTTTTTGTTTTTTGTTTTTTTAAGATTTTTATTGGGGAATTGGAACACTGCTGGGGAATTGGGGGAAGAAGAACAGACAAGTTGCTGTTGTTTTGTTCTTTGGTCTAGTTGTGGAGGACATTGCTTCACCGGCCCAAGTTGGCACCGTCGTTGCGCTTTTCCCAGGCGAGGCAGATCAGTCGCCGGCTTCTGGACGGCCACTCACTGCAGCTGCTGGCCACTCACGCTGGCTGCTGGCTACACACGGTAGCCCATGGCAACCCACTGCAGCAGTGGTTGCTGCCTTCACTGTCGCTGGCAACTCAAGGCAGCTCAGCTCCAAGTTGAGCTGTTGTTCAGCATCTTAGCTGTAGAGGGCAGTGTCAAAGGCCCTCATATGTGGGATCCGAACCGGGGCCCTCTGGCATCCCAAGCCAGCTCTTAACCAATGCGCCCCTTGGCCGGCCCTCTTGTTTTAATTTCCATGTCTTTCCTGACCAGTGAGGCTAGATGTCTTCTCATGTTTACTGGCCATTTGAGTTTCCTCTTTTGTAATTGCCTATCTATATTTTTTTCCCATTTTTGTGGACCTTTAAAATATAAATTTCCTAAGAGTTATTATTATATGCTGGATACCAACTTTTTGCTTGCTCTATAAATTTCAAGTATAGCTCCCATTTCTGTTGTTTGGTTTAAAAGTTTGCTTGTGGCATCTTTTAGCATAGATAAGGTTTTCATTTCAATGTCAAATTTATTAATTCTTTAATATTTTGCTTTTATATCTTATTTGAGATGACCGCTCTTATTCCAGGTTTATATATCTATATATATATATATATAGAGAGAGAGAGATAGATATAGATGATATAGATATAGATATAGATATAGATAGATATATTATAGTTATGTTAAAAATTGCTTTATATTTATATTTTTAATTAATTTGGAACTTGTTTTTGTGATTTCTGAGAATTAGGGTCTTAACTCTATTATTTATTTATTATTTTTTTTAAATTGGGCAACAGCGTGTTTTTCCAGGACGCATCAGCTCCAAGTCAAGTAGTGTTTCAATCTAGTTGTCGAGGGCGCAGCTCAGTGGCCCATGTGGGAATCGAACCAGCAACCTTGGTATTATGAGCCCGTGGTTTAACCAACTGAGCTAACCAGCCGCCCCTTAACTATATATATATATATATATATATATATATTTTTTTTTTTTTTTTTTACAAAATCTCCATATATACATGGATCTATTTCTGGATTTTTTTTATTTATTCACATGCTATCATTCTTATTTTGATACTAGCCAGATTTAATTTCCCTGTGTTGTTAATATGTTTATATATGTTTTGATAATCCCTTTGTTCTTCTTTTTCAAAAATGTCCTTGGTATTCTTATGGTTAAGGCCTTCTACATTAACTTTTATATCAGCCTATCAAATTTCTTCAAAAATCCTGCTGGAATTTGGATTTGGATTATGCTACATTGAGACTAACTTTTGGAGAATTATAATAAATTTCTTCATTTATTCAGACTATAATTTCTGTCATTCTGGATAATTTTATGGTTTCCTTATCCTTAAAAAAAAAGTCTTCCATATTTTCAGTTAATTTCTATTTTAGAGAGAATGAAAAATACTTTTCATTTGTTGTGTTATTGCTCTGGCAAACCACTCCATTACACTGTTTTAATTAAGCGATAGAAAAATTTTTTTTTGCTTTGGTTCTGATTTTCATCAAACATTAAGTATATTGTTTACTTTTGGGATTTTGTGGCTACCTTTTATCAGTTCATGAAGTTTACTTTTAATTTTCCTAAAATATGCATTGTTGACTTGGTTTGCAATAACTTGTTTAGGCTGCTTTTTGTTTGTTTTTGTAGTTGTCATAGGCTGTTTTTTCACTTTAATTATATTTTATTAATAAAATGAAAAATAAGAATATATGAATACAATCTATATACATATATTTATTGCAAATACTTAAAATTCTTATGTAAAATCATTTCTCTATATTTGTGAAGAAATACAACTTTTTAAATGGTGTTGACAACCAACTTGTCTGTGTATATTCTCAAGTCCAATGTTAACAATTGCTTTAAAATAGCAAAAGGCACATAAATTTAGCAATTTACCAAACCAATCTGTGCAGACTGTGTAGCCAGAAGGATAAAGAAAATAGCTTGTGGTACATAAGTCAGTTTTCTTTTAAGATAAAAAATAAACTCCAGAACTATTTCCCTTATTGAATTTTTTTTTTTGGAAATGATCTGAGTGTCTTTAGAGTCATTTCCTTTGAAATCATTTGTGCCTCAACAGTGAGGTCCTACACTGTGGCCTCAGGGAGAAACTTGAAGCATTTCGCTATGTGATCTTTTTTTTTTTTTAGTTTGTTTTTTTTTAATTGGGGAATTGGGGGATGGGAACAGTGCTGGGGAATTGGGGGAAGGGGAACAGACAAGTTGCTGTCTTTTGTTCTTCAGTCTAGTTGTGGAGGACATTGCTTCACTGGCCCAAGTTGGCACCATCATTGCGCTCTTCCCAGGCGAGGCAGATCAGTCACCGGCTTCTGGACAGCCGCTCACTGTGGCTGCTGGCTGCTCATGCTGGCTGCTGGCTACACACAGTAGCCCATGGCAACCCACTGCAGCAGTGGCTGCAGCCTGTGCTGTCGTCACCAGCAACTCAGGGCAGCCCAGCTCCAGGTTGAGCTGTTGTTCAGCATCTTAGCTGTGGAGGGCAGTGTCACTGGCCCTCATATGTGGGATCCGAACCGGGGCCCTCTGGCGTCCCAAGCCCAGCTCTTAACCACTCCACCACTCGGCTGGCCCCTTTTTTCTTTTCTTTTTTTTGTTTGTTTGTTTCAGGTGTACAAAACAATGTAATAGACATTTACACCCCTCACAAAGTGATAACCCCCCTCTCCCAATCTACTATCCCTATGACATCGTGTATAGCTGTTACAATTCATTGACCCTATTCCCTATGCTGTACTCCACATCCTGTGGAGTACATTCATAAAATTATAAAATTATAGTTGACATTCATTATTATTCAGCTTCAGGTATACAGAGCAGTAGTCAGGCATCTATACTGTCCAGGAAGTGGCCTCCCTAATAAGACAAGTGTCCATCTGATACTCTACAAAATCTTTACAACATTATTGATTATATTCTCCAAACTGTCTTTCACATCCCCGTGGCAATCTTGTGGTCACCAATTTGTGCTTTCTAATCCCCTCCCCTTCTCCCTCATGACCTTTTGAGCTTGATGGATGTTGCCAGATGTGCAGTAGACCACCCTTCCTCTTTGAGCAATTTACCCACATTCTTGATCCCTGCTCGGGAAAGACACCTCTGTGGCTTGCTCCTTTGTCTGTGATGGACGTGATGTTGGAGAGTTGACCCGCTTGGCTCTTTCTACGGAAGTACCCACTTTAATAACCTGAAAGCTCTTGAACCTAGCTGTTCCCTAGGGTGTCAATTTCTGGCCTTTCTTTAATTCTACCTCACCTGTCAAGCTAGGAGTGCCTTTAATAAATTACAAATAGGTTAAAAAATCCTTTTTCTTTTATCCTGAGTGTTATGGATTTGTACATTAAAATAACAGTCTCTTCTTTTCTAGTAATTAATGGTGGGAAGAGGGTTGAGCAGCATATACTCAGTTTGTCCTAACGTGGGAATGTAGAGTTCAGGAGAGCTGGGAAAGTTGTGTCATTTTTATTTTTTGAACATGTGTACAGTGCATGCCCTATAATAGACCGTGTGGCAAACACTTAATTGACTTCTGAGACAACTCTTAAGCATCCTTGTTCTTTTAAAATCACATCACCATCACTTCTGTTGTCATTCTGTTAGCTAGAACTCAGTCATATGTGGTATAACTAACTATTAGAAAAGCTGGGACATGCAACCTAGCTGGGCGTCCAGAAAATAAAAGGATTTTAGTGAATAGCCAGTAGTGTTTGCCATAATTTGTGGGTAGCGGACCCAGAATTGAAATTCAAGTTTTCTGCCTACAAAGTCTATGCTTTTTTCATTATGCCCTAATACCCTTTATTATTTACCAAATAGAATCAGAAATGAGTTTTGGTACAGAATGGGTGTTGTTTCCTGCATCTTACCAGTTAAATAACTGCCACAGAGAGGCTGACCCAGGGCTCACCATGGGCACCCTTTATTATTCTTCACCTTGCACATAACAGCCAGTCTCTCTTCCAACCTCCCAAACCCCTCCAGCCTATATAGTATTTCTATTTTATTTTCAGTGCTCCTGCATCCAAGACCTAAGTTGGAGCCTTGTCCTAGGCCAAGTTCACAAGAGTAAGCTCCCCTTTTGGCCTCCAGTTTAGATTCCCCATTGCTGTCCTCAGACAGAAGGGAAACACTGCTGCTTCCAAGTGGACTCCTGGAGGGTCATTCTTTGTCCGCATTGTGAATGGAGGTTGCCAAGACCATATGGAAATACACCTCCCCTACCAAGATGTGGGCATGACTCCTACCTACACCACTCTTTTCCTAGTGGACAGGTTTGCAGTCCTTCCTCATGCCTTCTGCACTGTGTTCTGAATGAACTGCTGGACCTTGCTGGGAAGTCCTAGTAATATTAATACAACAAAATTCTAACCCTGCAAACCTGACCTTAGATAGAGTTTGAAAAACGTGTTTCATTTTAATTTTGTCAAAGTGTAAATCATGCCAGTTCTTACATAGATCACTAAGTAAATGCTTTATTGCCCTCCATGATAACCCCACCATGACCTTCACTAGCTTTCTGTTTAGTAAAAGATACACCACTGTTAGCTATGTTTATGAAGCAGCTGAGTAACAAGTATCAATAAATATATTCTTAAATATTGATTTTTATGAACCAATGTGCTATGAAACTAGCTACATATATATTTTTTAAATCTTCACTCTCTTTCAGATGGTTATTTTTAGTTATTTTTTTGTTTTAACTTTTTGAAATTGTAATAAGCATCCTCAGTTTCCTCTAGAATTCTTTTAGAGTGACTATATTTATTTTTAAAAATGAGACATATGAAATGCCCATGAGGTGTGAAAGTTTTTTATATTTGTTTCATTTTTTATTGTCATACAGAAACTCTCACTGGGTGAATTGAAACAGGGAGCAATAATTGACCAAAATTATTATCTCACACAATATGAGAGTGGGAACATAATAGGGCTAATATTATAAACATGCGAGTTTCTTTACAACTGCGAACATCTTACAGTTAGAGTAGTTTAGGAGAACGAATCTCTAGGTTCTAGGGGCCACTGCAAATCAAGATGCAAAGTCATGAACTATGTGATGCAAAGTGGGCGGAGCTAAAAAGATCTCACGTAAACTACTTATAATGAAGCCTGCTGTCAAATGTAGTTTGGGCTCAATACTTTACATTTTTAGACATCCATTCAGGTACTCATCTGATGCAGCATTTTGAATATTGTTACTCTCAGCCAAGACTATACTACTATTAAAATCAGTAGCTACAGCCCTCGTTCTTGCCTGATGGATTGGCAATACCCATTGGTCCTCTATATGCTTACTATGTACCATGTGGCATTTTCCTGTTGTCATATACCCATCAATCTGTAAACATTGCTCACTACTTAAGTGATATTTGGTTCAACTCATTTATGAGGTTGTCTTTGGTGTCATTTATTAAAGACATAGTTGGCTTTAATGTTTCTTTAAAAAGCAAGGGAAGGAAGGAAGGAAGGAAGGAAGGAAGGAAGGAAGGAAGGAAGGAAGGAAGGAGAAGAAAGAAAGAAAGAAAGAAAGAAAGAAAGAAAGAAAGAAAGAAAGAAAGAAAGAAAGAAAGAAAAGAAAGAAAGAAAGAAAGAAAGAAAGAAAGAAAGAAAGAAAGAAAGAAAGAAAGAAAGAAAGAAAGAAAAGAAAGAAAACCATTGACACCTGGTCCTACATTGCAATTTACAAAGAAGGATTCAGGTATGAAATAATTTGGAGGTAATTTGCTTTAGGCAGAGAAACTAGTAGGTGCCAAGCCCCTGAGGTAAGAACAAACTTGACATGTTCTATGAACAGAAAAAAGATAATAAGGCTTGAGTTAATGAGTCAGAGAGAGAGAAGCTTGGAGGGCTTGTCAGGGACTAGAACAGTTTAGGTCTTACAGACTGTGGTGAAGAATGTGGGATGATCTTCTCAGTGTAATGGGAAGGCACTGGAGCAATTGAAGGATGGGGGTGATGTTATCTGTCTCAGTGCTGACAATATTTCTAAAACATGAATTCCTGATAGCATGGCTTTGTAAGCCATTAAGTTGTTTTGGTAAAAAAAAATACATATATTCCAATATCAAACCATTTATTTAGTGGTCAACACTGTAGGCATTGTCCTCAAGACTAGACTAAAGAACGAAAGGACAGCAACTTGTCTGTTCCCCTTCCCTGATTCCCCAATGCTGTTCCCCTCCCCTAGTTCCCCAATAAAATCTTAAAAAAAAAAAAGTTTGAGGAATGTTAACCTAGAAATCTAGTTTTGAAAGCATCCTAGAGAATGCTTAAGTGTGGAAATTTTGAGCACCCTGGCTTTGAGCTGTCCTTTATTTTCTGCATGGAGACATGTCCACCATTTGCGCATCTTGCCAAGACAAGGGGTGTAGAATAATAAAGCATAATCATTTTTTAATTAAATTTATTTTGGTAACATTGGTTAATAACATTATATAAGCTCCAGGTATACAATTTTTGGAATACAGTAAAACCTGAGATTGCGAGTAACTGGGTTTGCACATGTTCTGCAAGACGAGCAAACATTTCTAATACATTTTAATGGGGTAAACGAGCAATGTCTTGCAATACGAGTAGTTTGTTTCCGGAACAAATTATGCTCGCAAACCAAGGTATTACTGTATATCATCTGTATATGTATTCCACTGCATGTTAACCACCCAAAGTCTAGTCTGCTTCCATCATCATATATTTGACCCCCTTTACCCTCTTCCCCTCTGGTAATTGCCATACTATTGTTTGTGTCTATGAGTTTGTTTGCTTTGTTTGTTCATTTGTTGCTTTTTGTCTACTATCTCACATATGAGTGAAATTATATGACTCTTGTTCTTTTGACTTATTTCACTTAGCATGATAACTCTCAAGATCCATCCATTTTGTCGAAAATGGCACTATTTCACCGTTTTGTGTTTTTTGTTTTTTTTTTAAGCTGAGCCATCCTGCCACCTGTTGGCAGCTCAACGGCTGCTCAGCTCAGGAATTGAACTGCTGTTGCTCAGATCTCAAACTCTTGAGCGAGCTCTTAACCAACTGAGCCACTCAGCCGGCCCTATTTCACCTTTTTTATAGCTGAGTCATATTCCACTGTATAGATGTACCACATTTTCTTTACCCACTTATCGATCGAAGGACACTTAGGTGGTTTTCATGTGTTGGCTATTGTGAATAATGCCGCCGTAAATCTAGGGATACATATATCTTTGCAAATAAATGTCTTCAAAATTTTCGGGTGGAGCTGGCCTATTTTCAGTACTTAGGCATTGCAGCTCATTTACGCAGAGCACAGTGCTCTGGAAGTTAAAGCAATGGGTTTACTCCCCAGTATCTTTTACAGTTTCTTTCTGAACTATGGACACTCGGGCTGTTCTAGAGGTATAAGTAGCATTTTTTTTATTTAGAAAAGACTATTTCTAAATATTATTCCTAAGTGCCTATTCACCAGGATTACCAGCTCACTGTAACACCGAAGAAAAATGTCCTCTAAGCAGTATTGGGGTGGCATCAACTGCTGAGTGATGCACAAAGACGATTGTAGAAAGTGCCATCTGGTGTTTTAGAGATAATGGTATGAAAGGGAAAATATAATGCCAGTGAAAACAACCACTCAGAAATGACTAGAGTGGCACAGGTTTCTCATCGGCCCTCTCCATTTTCCTTCTCTGCTCTTCTTTTCTCAGTTTATCCAGGCACCAAGTCCCACGTGGCACTCACTTAATGAGTTTTATTGTCTCAGGGTACCTGCCTTTGAACAGAACATGTCTAGAAATAAGGCATTTTAATAACAAAGAAATAATGAGAGAGTTTCCTAGCAGCAGTAACAGACTTATGGAGGATTTCTCATCTTGACTGAGTGTGTGTGTGTGTGTGTGTGTGTTCCAAAGAAACTTCACTTTCTAAGAGGCAAATCAAGCGAATTATAGGTAAATGGTGTAGTCACACAGCAGAATACTAAACAGTCATTAAAAACCACGAGGTGCATTTATACCTATATGTTTGTGTATAAATAAATAATAGCAATAAAAGGTAGCATATATGGAGAAAAAAAGATGAAAAAGTGTGTTATATTCTATTAACAATGGTCCTACCTGGAAGGTAGATTTTTGGTGGGGAGGACTTTCCCTTTTAAAGTTAACTACTTCAATTTGGGTAGTCAGAAAAATAAATGATAAAACTCAAGGGGACTGCCCACTTAGCTTAAGTGAAGGCTGTCTAGTAGATCCTAAAGCAAGAAGCATAAAATACATCAGTTTCAGTGTTTAAGTGTGTTTCCATGTGTCCAATTAGGAGAGGAGGTGCCTTTTATTTTTGGAATGTGAAGCTGAAGAATCCAAGTCATAGTCTGGGCTTCACAGACACTGATCATCTCACTTCCAATGAGTTCAGGAAGTTTCATAGAGAAAGGAAATTGATAGAGTGATGGCTGTGAGAAAGAGAAGAAGAGACTGTGCCTAGAAAGAAGCAAGAGTGTGTTCCAAGGGTGAGTATACAATCGGACTAAAGCATTGAAATTTTGAGAAGGGGGTCAGTAATGATGATGACAGCAGCAGTGATGACTGTTGCTCAATAGCGTGTTAGCACATCACATGTTCCACCTCATTGAATCCTCCCGTCGGCTCTCTGAGGACCCTTAAGCTTCTTGACCCTCACGTCCTTCTTTGTAAAGTGGGTTATTTACCTGTCTAGCGCACAGGCTTATTGTGATAACTGAATGACATGATGGGTATACAACACTTAGCATGGTGTTTGGGACACAGTAGCACTTACTGTTTATTAACTATGGTTATCCTTATCCCCATATTATAGAGGTGGGAATCGAATCGGAAACTTGCCCAAGGTCCAAGAACTCATAAGTGACATTGCTGATGTCTGAATCTGGGTTTGTCTGTGTCCGAGTCTGTTTCAGTCTTCATGTGAAAAAACTATATTTTTTACTCATACATAGAATTCTCTGAATATTCCATTGGTTTTGATGATTGTTTTCATGGTGATGATGGACCAATGTGCCTAATGGAGACCTATAGTTGTAGTATTATAGAAAGATGTGTTGATGCATGCATTATTAGAGACACCCCCAAACATAGATCACACATTTTCTAAAGGCAAGACCATGTTCTATGCGTAGAATTTTGATGATGGAATGCATTTTTCTTAGAATAATACCCAAACGTAGAGTGTGACCACCGTGTTTTCAAATGCTGGTAGGAGAGAACAGCAGGTTGCCCCTGCAGTGACTCTGGCACCAAAGTGACAGATGGCTCAGGGCAGGACTCCTACTTCCTGCCATAGTCACTTTGCCAACGTAACGGGAACTGGTCCAAGGAAAAACCTATGATGAGATGGGGCAGGGCAAGATGTTACGTTCACTCCTGCTGCTCTGTGAAGATATAGTGAGACAAGTCACCTTCACCAGGGAATTTATTCTGGGGACTGAAGAGGAAACCAAAGACACAGAAGCAACAAGCAAAGGGGTGCATGTGTTTGGTCAGAGGTCAGTGATGCTGAAAGCTGGGCTGCCTGGCCAGGAAGCATGTTTTAAACAGACAAGGCCATTGTCAGTTGTGTTTTGATGGAAAATGCAGAGCCACAAAGTAGCAGTGTAGGGTGGTGCCGACTCTAGTTCAGCTTGTTCTAAATGAAATGGATTTCCGGCCTTCGCAGGCTGCAGAGAAACTCCTGGTTAAGTTATTCAGACTGAAAAAATGTACCCTGAAGGAGTAGAGAGTGAGAAATGAGGGTGTGTTGAAAGGAAAGCGAGCATGGGACTCACAAAGCAGACATGTTAGCATCGGGCCCATGGACCTGGCATAGAGTGAGAACCATGATGGGAAGACAAGCTTCACTTGACTGTAACCCAAAAGCCCGAGCAGGTGAGTTCAACCTATTCATCTCTCCTGCCTGGCACCGCCATCTGCTGTGAGCCAAAGTTGCTGTGAGACACAGTGGCTGGTGTATCACTTGGTATGTACCTGTCTGTCCACAGTTAACAGGAGGGAATTTGAAGCAGAGAGCACGTGCTTATATTCCCATCACCCCTATCAGGAAGGCTTCTGTTTTACCAAATCTCTGGAAAGAGAGAAATCTTGAACTTGTAAAAATGACAGGGGGATGTCCATTCGCTTAACCACATCAGAAGAGCCGGGGTTCTCTCATCTCCAGGTTGGACCCATCATGAAGACTTCTGAGCCAATGGGCCCACAGCAAGAATGACAGTGAGAATGAGTCTCCCCACAGGGCGAGCAGGACAGTGATCCCTGGCATTAGCGGGGAGGGGGGAGGGGGAGGAAAGAAAAGGGGAGAGGAAAATCAGAGGGGTGTAGAAGTAGGGAGGCATGTTTGCAGCTGGGGCCTTGAATTTTCTAGAGTATGCAGTTGTAGCCACTCTGTAACTACTTAAAGATCTGATTACTCTTTGCTGTGGACTGAATGAGTCCCTCCAAAATTCATAACTGAAGCCTAATCCCCAATGTAATAGTATTAGAGGGTGAAGCCTTAGGGGAGGTGATTAGTTTATGAGAGTGGCACCCTCATGAACAGGATGAGTGTCCTCATAAAAAAGGGACTCCAGAGAGCTCCCTTGTTCCTTGTGCCATGTGAGGATATGAAAAAATGGCCACCTGCGACCTGGAAGAGGGCCCTCACCAAAACCCAACTATGTTGGTATCCTGATCTCAGACTTCCAGCCTCCAGAACTGTGAGAAATAAGTTTTGGGTGTTTATAAACCACCCAGTCTATGGTATTCTGATATAGCAGCCCTAAGTGACTAAGATAGTCTTATTATAACAACACGTAACAGTGACAATCGATGCTGGTAGGATAATCAAATGATTTGGGGAGTGCCAGATATTTTTACTTTTCTCTGTGTTCTCTTCATTCTATAGTAAATAGGCATCAGTTCTATAAGTAAATAAATGAAGACCACAAAATAAGTTATATCGAGGGGTAGCTATAAAGAACAAAAGCAACCAGTGAGCAGTTGTCTGTGTCTTCTGGGCTTTGAAGATATCTGAGAAGACCTCATCCCCTCATCCCCCTCACCCCCCCATACTAACACCCTGTTTCCAGTCATCTCTCAAAAATCACATTTATGCAAACAGGAGAGTGGAAAGGATAGTTCATAGGAGGTCTGACAAATGAGTTCAAAAACTTGTTGCAATGATGTGGCTAACCTTTTTTGATGTCAGAGGGATTATTCATTATGAATTTGTACCAACTGGACAAACAGTTATCCAAGTTTACTATTTGGAAGTGCTGAAAAAGCTGTGTGAAAAAGTTAGACGACCTGAACTATTCGCCCACAGTTCATGGCTCTTGCATCACGACAATGCACCAGCTCACACAGCACTGTCTGTGAGGGAGTTTTTAGCCAGTAAACAAATAACTGTGTTGGAACACCCTCCCTACTCACCTGATCTGGCCCCCAATTTCTTTATCCAAAAGATAAAGGAAATATTGAAAGGAAGACATTTCGATGACATCAAGGCAATATGATGACAGCTCTGAGGGCTATCCCAGAAAAAGAGTTCCAAAATTGCTTTAGAGGGTAGACTAGGCACTGGCGATGGTGCATAGCTTCCCAAGGGGAGTGCTTTGAAAGTGACCATAGTGATATTCAGCAATGAGGTATGTGGCACTTTTTCTAGGACGAGTTTGTGAATTTAATTGTCAGACCAAGTAGCTCTCACATTGATTTTATATGAGGTTTCTGTTTACAAAAGGCTTCAGCAGACATGATTAGAATGATCTAACATACAGGAGGGTCTTAGGATCTGTTAATACCTCGCATGTTCCAAGCAGTTTGGAATGTTTCAGAATGTCTTTCCGCTTCCCCTTTCTTCTGGTGAACAAAATCTTTGCTGGAGTGCAGGCGTGTCCCTGAGATGGCCGTCCTTGAAGGGAACACACACTGTCTGTGCCAGAGGCCAGTGGAAGTATTTTGCTTAGACATCTTAACATAATTTTACAAGCATTTGCTACGTAGCGTCCTTGAGGAACATAAAATATGGTCGTCTTCCAGCACTAAGGAAGGATCTAGGCAGGCTTGCTGGCAGCCCAGTCCTAATGACACAGTAAGAACATGAAGGAGACAGCTTGTGAAGGGTTCCCGCTGTGGAAGATCAATGCCCTTATGTCTGCTGCATAGATGTTAGCCTTGACTTCATATTAAGAGAGTAAATTCAGAGATAAAGCACTCTCATTTGTCTTTATTGTTTATTATAAACTTCTTTTTTCATTTTATGGTTCCTCCAAGCATCAAAAGATGTTGATAGAAACATGATTTCTTATACCATCTAAGAAACCTAATCTGTGGAAAATTAAACCAACTGTTTCTTTCTGAGACTCTTTTTGGATATATAGATGTATAATTCTTATTCAAAATGAAAAGTGAAAATAGTTTTCCTGAATTCCCCCCTCCCCTGCCCATTCTAGGTTTTATAGCTGCTTTGATTCCATTTGTTTTTTAGGAAAACAACATGGCCATTAAAAACCTCCCATTAAACAAAGGGATATTGTTTCTCTGTTACAAACAAATAACTATGTATAGCACAAATCACTGTGCTTTTTTTGCCTCACTCACCAGGAGCTTAGAGAAGGCAGCACTATCCCTTTTCCACTCTCTGAGATAGCAGCTTGAATCTTTCCATTCTAATTAAAGACCACAGAGAAAAGCTTCACTCTGGAAGTTTCTGAGAGAATCAGTGTTGAGGAACAGAGTTCAAAGACCTTTTTGGCAACCAAGGACTCATCAGTGTCAGCCAATGGAAAACTCATTTGATCCTCTAGAAATATGTATTTATTTTCTTTCACTCTTCTACTCCAGTGGGCAATTTGTAGCAAAAGACAAACTCGTGGGTGTCTTAAGAACAAGGGATGGTACAAATCCATGCATTAATGCATTGCTTTCATCTGCTTTACAAACGATTTGCCATTCCACTCAATTTGTCCTCTGGGAAATTGGGAAAGTGCTTCCAGTGGCCTCTGGCACAGACAGTGCTTGGTCCCTTCAAGGAGGTGCATCTCAGGGACACACCTGCAGGCCTCCCAAAGATTTTGTTCACCGGAAGAAAAGGGAAGCGGAAAGACATTCTGAAACATTCCAAACTGCTTGGAACATGCCAGGTATTAACAGAGACCCGCTTGTTTGTTAGATCATTCTAATCATGTCTGCTAATGCCTTTTGTGAGCAGGAACCTTTGTAACTTTAGCAAGGGGAAGTAATTACATCAACAGCTTTTACAAGACCTCAAAAATATATAATTGTCAGCAGCATGACAATTTTTTTACATCAGTAACAAAATGGATATGTTTTTGGTACATAAATACAGGAAGCTGCTTTTGCATTGATCTGTAAAACAAACAAGAGGTATGTGAAACATTTTTTTGGAGCTGGAATTTTAGCTTTACGTGCAAAGGTTATGCCAAACAAAGCAAAGTGAACCGAATATAAAGCAACACAAATTTTTAGTGGAAGGAGTTATGAAGGGTTGTGAAGGGTCTGAGGTTTTACCCTACTTACAAGCTAACAAGATAGGCGTGACAAAGTTTGATGGATGCTGGCAGAAGACATGAGACTTCTGGGTCAGAAATGAAGGCCTGTTTATTACTCACAGCAATAGCAGTAGCCAGAGGATCTGCATTGTTGTGCTGGTTCCAAGGCCTTATTCCCCTAGGGTGGTTCAAAGCGAGGCAGATTACACCTGTACATACAGTGGGCTGCATTATAGGACACAGGTTCTGAGCTTTGGGCATCTGGATCTGTTATAAAGGGCAGTAAGCATGCTTTCCTTTTGCTCTTGCGTTAGATATTATACTGAATAGTAATCACGCCTGCTCTTTGCTTTAGAACATTATCTCTCTTTCACAAGGCTGTGAGCAAAACGTCTCCGAGCTCTTGAGGGAGATGGTATTTCTACCTTCCAAGGCTGTTTGCTCGGCAAATATCCCTGAAATAATAGCCTAGAACAAAGGGTAGCCATTGACTCACTTGCAAGATGTGTACAAATATGAGAGACCCATGGAGAATTGTCTCCCAATAGGAGTATTTGTGATTTGGATTCTAGTCTTAATCATTAGCAGATGACTTCAGACAATCAACCATTCATTCTCGGTGAGGGGTTCATTCATCCAGGCAATGAGTCAGCCAGTCATTTAACAAACATTTACTGAGTGCTTGCCATGTCCTGGGTACCATGTAAGGAACTAGAGAAGCAGAACTAAATAAGTACAGTACATATCCTTGAGGAAATTACACAGTAGTGAAAGAAATAGTAATTAAAAAGATAATATTGATATTCAGCAGAAATAATGGTACATTTTACCGTAGTCTTCTCTTCCTGGGAACACACAACAACTATATTTTCAGCCTTCCTTATACATCCCATTAGGTTGGGCCATGTGACTTAGTTCTGGTCAATTTGATGTGAGTATAAGCAATGTAAACCAGTGGCAGACGAGGTCCTTCAAAACATCCCATAGGACCCTGAAGCTCTCTCTCTTTTCCGGCCATGACATTCATGGAAAGCTGCAAGAGCCACATCAGATTTGCATGAGCAAGAAATAAACCTCTGTTATCTCCCTGTTTACAAGTGAGGAAACACAATATAATGCACTAAATATGATCATAGAGACATATTATTTCCAGTACCATGAACAAACTCAGGGCAGAATGCTGACTTATTTATTTCATTTACAGCTCTTAGCATGGGATGTAGAAGAATGAATACACTTGACTTTCAATTCAAGAAGATCATTAATGACAATTAGGGGCAAAAAAATCAAGGCAAAAGCTTTTTATTTCTTGTTTTTTAAAAATAAGGAATATTTGAATGTGTTTATAGGTGAAGGAAAATAAGTAAATGGAGAGAGGGAGGATAAAGTTGTGGAAAGAATGGTCTTTAAGGGAAGGTAGAAAAATAAAGCCTTGGAAGAGCTAGTAAACAGTGGAGAAATAGCCTCTTCTCACCGACCCTAAGCATTTTAGTGGTGGCTTTGGAGAGAGCTTATTTTATTTAAGGCAGGAGGGTGGAGAAAGCATTAAAAGAAGCGATTAGGATGTAGATTCCAGGCATCAGCAGAAAAAATTAGTGTGTTGTTTTTGTCTTGTGTACCAAACGCTTTGTTGGAACATTCACAAATCTGTCATTGAACCGACCCAGTATTATGTAAGGTAGCTGTCCTATCACTATTACTGTATAAGTAAAGTAGCTGAGACTCCTAGAGGTGAAGTAATTTACCAAGGTTGTGTAACTAGCAAGTGGCAGAGCCGAGGTTCAGATCTGATCTGTCTGACTCCATGCTACAACAATCAGATTAGAGAGACCTAAGGAACTCATTGTGTTAGGACTCTTGGAAAAATCTAAATCAGTTGCTTGCCAGTACCATTCGTGTCACACTGCTTATGTCTGGGGGACAGTCGCCTACTATGGATGTGCACTCAGTACCTCTACACAGATACTGAAAGAGTTTTAACAAGGTTTGAAAATGAAATAATGAAGTCAGTCAACTGGTTGTTTTAGAGAAGTCAGCTCACCACGTTTCACCAGTTTGGCTTCTTGGTATTAAATTATTTGAATGGTGATTTGTTTAGCTGTCACTCAGGTACAGCGTCCCCAATAGGAAAGCCAACAGAGAGGGAATTAAAAGATGATACGAAGCCTTTAATATCTCAGCAGTGGCATAGCCTGGTTATCCCTTTCAGAACTATCCTGATTCCTTTGAGGATGTAAGCATATACTGCCTGACCATGAGAGGGGTTTATCAAGTCATCCGTGTAAGGCTGACTTAAAATTTTAGGAAACATTTATTATCTTGATCTTTAGTACCTGAATTATAGATCCCAAATGGCATTTGTTCAAATAGGTTATCCTCTCTAAACCTAAGGAATCCATTAGTTCACAGTGAATTTTCAGAAGTCACATTTAAGGGAAGCCTTTCCAACGGCATGAGATGAATATTGACAGAGACAGTTGCACTCAGGCTGGGAAGCTGGAAGGATGATGATAGGACAGGTTTGGTGCAGATTTCCTGGAAGGCACCTGGAGCTTCACAGTGAGAACTGTTTAGCAGTGGAACGGGGTGATAGATGAAAAGGTAACGTGAATGCTCAGGATTTATGAAATGGACGTGGCCGATTCTCTCCTCCCTCCACCTAAAGGAACAGTATCTCTCCTTTCCACAGTCACTGCTTGCTCATTCTGATTTTTCCACGTTGATGAGATTCAGGTCAAAGTGACCCATCTAGTCCATTATTCATGCCCACAGCTGTCCAGGGAAGGGACCATTTCTGCTCCCAGGAACACCCTTTTCCCAGAAGCATTTTCTGGGCTGGCAACATGACTGAAAATGGCCAAAAAACACCTTTGTACATTCTGTGGCTTAGAGATGGGATCTACATGCCAAGTGCAAGCCCTTGACTAAAAGAGGCCGGATTGTTTATTGAATCCTAAGCAGTCACTCGAACGGTTTACTTAGGTGTTACGGGGACTGTGAACTTCACTATAAAAGGGCAGACCGTCTGAGGACCGTCCTTGTTTCAACCCCTGCTTCCTGTGTGGTCCAGGTGTACTAGTCTGTTGTCAGTTTTTTCCATTTCCATCTTGCTGCCTGGAATTTGAGTTCTGATACTTGCTAGGTTAACTTGCTGTTGATTGATTGGGACAGAGAGTGCTAGAAATGTGCCGCGTGCTCCAACATTACCTATTATGGTTCTGATACTGAACATTAATTATCAGTAATAATTAGAAATTAAGGAAATCTGCTTTGAGAACTACGATTCTTTAATACAATTTAATACACTTACTAGCATTTCTATAAACCCCTTATAATAAGCAGTAGTATTCGTTTATTAAGTCTATAGTACAGACTAACAATACAGACTTGGAAACGTCTAGCCCCATCCATGGTCCCTGGGCCCCCTATATTCTATGTTCCAGCCATTATGATCTCCTTTTAGCTCCTCAAACAGCTGTACTTTCCCACCTCTGGGTTTTATTTCATCCATTGTAGAGGTTTCTTTCTCTGGAAGGACTTTCCTGACCACCTATCTGTCTTCCAGATATGATTTTGGTCCTTCTCATGTTTCATATGACCCCACATCGCCCCCATCATAGATGTTATCACCGTGTAGTATGATCATTTGATTTATATTCTGCCTCCCTCATAATTCATAAACTCCATGAGAGCAGTGACCACTTCATTTTTATTCTTTGCATTATGCCTCCCATCACAGCTAATTTCCACCATTGGTAAGCAGTCATTAAATATTGGGGAATAGGGTTGATTGTCTGAGAAGGCCTGTGTTGAAGCCCAGGTCTCCTTACTTGGTCACTCTGTCAATGATTGTTTCCTCATCAGTAACAGTGTTGAAGGTAATACCTCCCTCTGAGGGTTGTTGCCAGGATCAGATGAGATAGTACAGGTGAAAGCGCTTTGTAATCTATAAAGATGTTAATTATTAACTAGCCTTCTTAATTGTGCTTGCATTCCAACGTGTTCATTTGTACTGCACTTTATGTTGCTTTTGACATTTGTCTGAGATTTTTTCATGTGCAATGTTTTTTTTTTCTTCTCCAAGGAAATTATAAACAATAGAATATTTCTTTTTTTTTTCTTTTGTGACAGTGCCTGTCACTCCAAGAAAGTTATAGAAAATTGAAGGCAGAGATTTTATGACCTATCAATTGTATTTTTTTCAAGATTTCCACATCGGCAAATGTTCAACCAAACTGTATTTTCATTCTAAAAAATTGTGTTTTTCTATTTGACGTGGTTAATGCCATAAACAAATAGAAAATTGTTACTTGCATTTGTATCAAAATTAGATACTCTGATTACAGATCCATTGATATTTCATCTCTGCTATGCGATCTACTAAATAATCAATTATGTAGATTACTTGATTATAACAATATTGGGGTTTTCATGTGCAGTAAGAAAATGTATTACTTAAAAAATAAATATGGAACTTTTTTTTTAAAGATTTTTTATTGGGGAATTGGGGGAGGGGAACAGCGTTGGGAATCGGGGAAGGGGAACAGACAAGTTGCTGTCCTTTTGTTCTTCAGTGTAGTTGTGGAGGACGTAGCTTCAGTGGCCTATGTTGGTATTATCATTGCGCTCTTCCCTGGCGAGGCAGATCATCGCTGGCCATTGGAGAGCCGCTGATGGCGGCTCACGGCAGCTCACGCTGGCTGCCAGCCACTCACAGTAGCTCACGGCAGCCCACTGCAGCAGGGACTACAGCCTATGCTGTCACCAGCGACTCATGGCAGCCCAGCTCCAGGTTGAGCTGTTGTCACCATCTTAGCTGTAGAGGGCACAGCAGCACTGGCCCTTATGTGGAATCCAAACCAGGGCCCTGCTGCTCAGAGCTGACATCCCAAGCCAACCCTTAACCAACATGCCACTGGACTGGCCCTGGAACTTATTTTTTAATAAGTATCTATTTATTCGGAAAAAAAGAGTGTATTGAATTAATTATAGGTGTTGAGCATGGAAAGTGGGTTCAATCAGATCAAATCTCTCACCATGAATAACTATAAAAGATAGATAAAATTCAAAAAAGGGAAAAAAATCATAAATAAAATCCCAGCTGTTTAAGTGTATTATAGAACAGCTACACAGAGAGAAGTTGTGCAATCAAGATTTTGGAGAGAAGGAAAACACATTGAAGTAAGCCTTACAGACCTACTGTTTTCTCTCATCAGATTATTTGTCGGTTCATATTGAGGGATATAGAGGCTGAGGAGGAAATGTTGGCCTAGAGGTTGTGGCAATCTAGAAAGATAATCACTGGAGTTCAGAGCTATCAAGCCTTGAAGCAAGAGAACTGTAGAAAAGTCCACTTAATATTCTGTGCAAAATCTCCCTTCTAGGAATTTACCAATTCTTAAACTGTGCATTATGAGGTAGAAGTCAAGAAACAAGCAAAAAAGTACATTTAAAATAAAAAAGTGAAGGTGAAATAAACCACAACAAATAATCCTGAGAGAACGTGTCATCCGCAGACACTTACTAAAACAAATATCAAAGGGAGTTCTTCATTAGAAGAAAATTGATCCCAGATGGAATCATGGCAATGCAGGAAGGAATGAAGAACATGGAAAATGTAAATACTTGGATAAATCTATATGAATATCAACTTTATAAAGATGACTTCAATTATATGTAGAATTTAAATATATGAAAACTGTGACACCAATTTGAGAGTGGGGAAAATGGAGTTAAGAAAGTAGTGAAAGCACAAATGTCAGATAGACTCTAATAAGTACAAGATAGTAATCGCTAAGGTAAAAACTAAAGAATAATATAAACGTATAACATCAAGTTAGCGAAAATTTAAAAAATAAAACAAATACTTCATTAATTTAAAAGATGTAAGAAATAAAAAAATAGGAAACATAAAAGAGGTAGTTAAGGTAAAATGTAAGATTTAAACTCAAATTAGCATTTGAAACATTAAATGTGAATTGACCGAATAATGCAAGTAAATATTGCAAAGCTATTCAGACTGCATTAAAAGACAAAACCAACTCATTTTTGCTTATAAGAGATAGAATATATAAGAGATACAATTTACTTGTTTTTGAAATGAAAACAGGTAAAAACATATACCACAAAACATGAGCAAAAAAAAAATTTTTTTAAGCATAGTTGGTATATAATCTTAATATTGGTTATATTTGTTTCAGGTGTACAATATAGTGATTCAACATTTTTACACCTTTTGGTTTAGTCATGCTAAATGTTGATGAAGCAAATATTGAGGGTAATTAAGTGCAAAAAGGGTAAACTCGGGGCAAAGAAAAACATTCGATAATGATAAAGTGTCAGTTCATCAGGAAGACATAACAGAACTGCAAGTATATCCGGACAATGTTGTCTCTCTCTCTGTCTCTCCCTCCCTCCTTCCCTACATCACTCTTTCCCACCCTCTCAATATAAAAAATCAATAAGAGAAAGACAGGACAATCTAATTAATACAGTGGAAAAGTCTTGGACCAGAACTTCCCAAAGGAGGGTATCCAAATGATCAATAAGCATTTAAAAAATGCCCACATTTTTAGTCATCCGGGAAATGTAAGTTAAAACATGATGAGATACCACTATGTATCTACCACAATGGCAAAAATTAAAAGGACAATGCCAAGAGTCAGTGAGGATGTTGAGCAGCTGGACCTTTTCTGTACCGCTGGTGATCATTTAAATTTGCAAACCACTTGGGAAAACTGCTTGACAGCACACATCACCTACAGCCCAGCAATTCCACTCCTAGTTTTATTCCCAAGATAAATGCTATTATATGTGCACCAGAAGACACGTACCAGAATGGTCAGAGCAGCATTGTTTGTAATCATCCCACATGCCCATCAGTGGGATCAATAAATAAATTTGGATGTATTTCCACAAGCCAGCTGTGGAACAATGAAAACTTCTGTGATGCCGTGGTTAAATCTCACAAACTATTGGGTGAAAGAAGTCAGACAAATAAGAGTACATATATGTGCCCTTTGTACGATTCTGCTTACTTAAAGTTCAAAAACAGTGGAAACCAACCTGTGGGGAAAGAAGTTAGATGAGCAGTTTGCTTTAAAGTGGTAGTTCCTGGGATGTGGCACAAAGGAAATTCCTGGGAGGCAAGCAGTATTCCATACCCTGGTCTGTGTGGTAGCTGGATGGGTAGCTTCCTTCCGTAAAAATTCTCTGAGCCATGTATTTAACATTTGTGCATTTTCCTGTAGTATGGTACACTTAAAGGAAAAAAAGTAGGCTATGCTTTCTGATATCTTGTGTTAGCTATGCCTGCAGAGATCTACTAATTTCTATTTCTAAGGGAAAATGTTTTAGCATTTCTATAAATAAACAAATGGGCTTGGTAAATGTATGGCTCTAGAATTTGCGTCATATAAGATACAACTAAACCCATTTCATTAGAATGTTCATCAGAGAAAGAAGCAGAAATATTGAGGGCAATGCACATATTTTCTCTAGTAATGAAGGGAGCAATTTGGTTTTGTTAGTACCTGCATTGTTCACTTATTTCCCCGTACTTCTGTCAAGCATAGATTACTTCACGTTTATGTCTCTTCTAATGCCTGAAGGAAAATGCAATAATCACGACTCAGCTCTACAATGATGCCTTTTGTCATCTGAGGCTTAGTAGCTGACCATCAATTTGCCTCGATGTCGCAGTATGCATCCGTTCCTGCATCTGAGCTCTGTGTCACAGTGACCCAGAGGACCAGATGTCTCCACTTGTGCAGAAGCTGCACTCTGGCTGAGCACCTGCTGCTGTCATTTTGTTCAGGGAAGTTAGCCATCCAAGTAATTAAATAATTAGGTAGTTGGTATTTGTGAGTACTGTTGCTTTTTATAGAAAATAATTGGAAGAAAGGAAAACAGAGGGGGAGATAAGTTTGGGCCGACTTTAGGAAGGGAGAAACTCCCCAAGTGGTGGTTTTCCTTCTAGTATAAATAATCTCCCACCCGTAATCTGCTTAATTACCTCCTCCTTTGATTCTAGAACTTCAGTCTAATTGAGACTTGATGGATGTTGTGAGAAGTCTCATCTAACAAGGATAGTCTCTGCGTTAAGGGGCCTCGCCTCCTACATTCAGGCTGTTCCAGACATTGCTTTAGAATCCCAGAAGGGACAAGACTTGATGCATCAGAAAAAGTAGGATGTGAGGAATGCAATCTTTAATCTTTTCACACTCCATTGTAAGGAAAGGTTGACTGGTCAAAGATTCACTCTCCCAGCTTATGCCCTTTTGGTGTGGGTCAGTTCAGCAGCAGCTGTGCAGAATGCCTTTGACCGTATGGCTTCTGTATACCACGATGCCCTAATGTATATTTATTTAAAAGTTCTAAGCTTTTTGTTTTCGTAATTTTTTTTTTCTGGGTGAGTGCTAACAGAACATGCAATGGAGCCGACCACAGACTAGCCATTCAGCCAAGCAATTCAGAATAAATGCAATGCTGTACACATCCATCCTTCAGAAAGATACACGCAGCACCGGCACAGGGAAGTTATTTCCTCAGATATAATGCTGTGGTCAGAAAACATCCTCTCACAGGCTACACCTCATTGCCTTTGTTAATGAAATTGAAATTGAGCTATAGGATCAAGATTTGTGTCTCTGACTCTAAGGCTAAGCCTGCTACATGCTCTTTGTCACCAAGAAGAATATCAACACGGCTGCCTTAAGCTTCCCTTTCTGTTCCCTTAGATGTAATTAGACACATAAATGGAAGAGGCATCCATTGACCTTTAATGCATCGGAGGCAACCTTTAAAATCAGCTTCTCCTCCTTTTCCTCCAAGGGCTGATTTCATTCATGGTTATCTATGATTGGGGTAGAAATGCAGCTTGTGAGCAAGGTAAATTCACTTAGAATTTAAATAAGGTGGGCAGAAGGCTATCTTACCCAGGGCCCCCAAACTATACTGCTTCTGTAAGAGAATAAGGAGCTTGATAGGCAATACCCAGGTCAAGGGTACTTTTTAAAATATAAGGAGATCTGACATGTTTTAAATAGAAAGAAGTTTGAGATGATGGAAAACTGAGAAGGGACATGGAGAATGGCTGAATGAGGTTCCCAGGAGACAGGAAAGGAAACGATTAGAAGCAGGTGAGAAGCGAAAGCACCTCTTCCCCTGGGATCAGAAAGAAAAGAAAAGAAACATGTGTGAAGACAAAAGTACGCAGAATGATGAGAAATCATCATGCAAGGGTTTTTCATAGACTTCTACTTTTACAAAAAGGAGGGAGAGTCAGGAGGATGGAATGGGATTGAGTGTGACAGAGAAGTTGAGCTGAGAAACATGTGGGGGTGGGCGGGGAAAGGGGCAGGAAGAATGAAATCCTTGGGTGAGAAATGCATGGAGAACTGCATTTTTGTGGGTATGTACTGTTATTTTTAAAAATCTGAAATTTTAGTCATTACCATCTTGAGATTAAGTTAAATGACTGAGTTATTCAGTGTGTGTGCAACGACAAAAATGATAGGCAGTCCACAGGTTTCGACACATCCTAGTCTGTATGAACTTAAATACGCAGCCACATTTCGGTGCTGCAAAGCTTCTGTTGAAAAAATACATTTTATTTTAGTTAGAAGACTTTTCAAACAAAGGGAATATGATCGTATCAAAATTGATACACGTAATTCTAAATCAGAAACTCCATCTATACAGAAGAAAACTAACGAAGAGAGGAAAACACACTAAAAATACTTTCTTTAAATAAGAATATCTCACTCTCAATATGAAGATTTCAGTCTTGCCTCCCACCCCCAAGTAAGGGTCTTCCAAAGATTTCTTTAGAACTCCAAGACATGAGATAGAATTACTTAAAGATGAACAAGTTAGAGGAAAATGGTTGGATTGTCATAACACTAACTCCTCAACATTCCACTTCTAGGAAAAGATTCAGAATTTTTAACTGAAGCTTAAAATATTTGGCACAAGATATCTGACGTGCCTAGGCACGCACGCTGTTTCACTTTGTCTTTCAAGGTTGCATTTTAAAAAACAACTAAAATTTAAAATTTTTAAATTTTCACTACTTATTATATCTTATATTAGTGTTTAGCTAACTATTTTCTGATGATCCTTTGTATTTAATCATCTAATAGTTAAATTAGAATTAGAATGCATTAATATTTACAGTGCATTAATTCACATTTTTACTTTTTTAAAATGTAAAATGTATTACACTTTTAGTTCCACGGGTCTTGCAAATGTGAATTCTGAACCCTGTTACAGTGAAATACTGGCATTCGCATAGTATTTCAAAATTATAATGAATAAATACTGAAATGCTAGTTTATCATTTTGCTGCAGCGATATAATCAAAGGAGTTGGAGAAACAAGCACTAAAATGACTGATCATGACTTTCCACCTCTTCTTGGAGTTAATTAAATCCAAAGGCATCTAATAAACTGGGAGCAGAAGTGAGAGGAGGAACATGGAGGCTGGAATCTAGTTAAAACATGCCATGATCCTCTCAGATGGCAAATCAGCCAAGAGCCAGTTGAGGGAATGAGAGACACTTCGATAATTTGAAGTGAAAAGTGGCTTGCTCCAGAGAATCACTTTAAAAATTATGGCAAAGGTTGAAGGGATGTATGGTAATACTAGCTTATTCTCAATGAAATATGACATAGCTAAACTGGCCAGCCAGTGAAGCCACTGTCCTCTACCACACTCACGAAGTGGATGGCCAGGAGGGGCTTCTAGAACTGGAACGATGGAGAACAACATGCAGAAGTTGCAAACCAGGATCAGACAGCTCCTATCCGCGTTGCTCCAACTGCCTTTTGACCACAGCAAAGTTGTCACCTGGATGCTGGACCATGGATTCCAGATGCCACCAGGACTGCCACAATTGTCTTTCAACATTCACAGAGAAAATGACTGGACACAGCTACACCGTTGCAGAACAACTTACATGTTCATACCCTTGCTTGCTAGAATCACCAGGAACACAGCCTCGGTCTCATGTCTGCCTCCAAATCTTACATGAATGGATCTATGTGACAGACCCAAAAATCACATCCAGAACTCAGCTGCGACCGTGTAAATCTTACTTGTAGTTTTGCACTGTCTATAGTTCAAGAAGACACAACCTACAAGAAACACAGTTGAGCAAACCAGTCAGAGCTACTATAACTGGGCAATGAAGCTACACCGTGATGAGTACATGTTAACTATGGATTGTCAGGACATAGTGGGAAATTACAAAAAAAAGACCTATCTCCACTTACATGAGGTATCTAGAAACAGAAAGTAGAATGCTGGTTGCCAGGGGTTGGGCGGAGGGGGAAATAGCAAGTTTTTGTCCAGTGGTATAGAGAGTCAGTCATGCCGGATGTAAAAACCCTGGAGATCTGCTGTACAATAGTAGGCATATAGTTACTACTGTAATGTATACTTAGAAATTGTTGAGAGTAAATTTATGTTGTGTGTTTCTTACCACAATAAAAAAATAACAAAAACTAAATAAAACAGACCAATGTAATTCAGGGACTTTGCAGTTGCCTCCAAATTCTGGGCATTGAAGGTCATTATTTACAGTAAATGGTGCTTGAAATGCTGCATGTCAGTTATCCTCACCTAAAACTCAAATGTTTCGGATTTGTCTTGTACCTTTTTTTTTTGTACATTTTTTGTAACATTAAGGATAAAATCACCTACAAGCAATATCTACCTACAAAAGGCAATATTTGATTATCTCAAAATTTTAAAAAATAAGTAATCTCCATCAAATTAAATTAGTATCTTTTTCCTAGAAGCTCTGGTTGGAAAAACGTTCTGAGTGCTGTTATCATAAATATTTTACCTAAATAGTTCTGTTTATACAGAATTTAAAAGACCAAGGTGATATTTCCAAAATAAATCACCCAAATAGAACAAATCCAGCACAGAGCCTGTAAGCTCCTTGCAGGATTGCTAATCCGTTGTGAAGTTTGTCATTCTCTTTTTGTGTTTTACAAACATTGTTAGAAAGTTAAATTACACAAAGAATGGAGATAGATACAGCAGAAGGGCCATATTTCATCTTTGTACTTAGATACTTATTTTATGCGTAAAAGGGCCAAGCACATAAAGCATAAAATTAAAAACCTTCTTGAGACTGCAAATAGATATAATTCTTGCAGTCTGCAGCCAGCTCCAGCAAAACCAGAAATCCTTGTAAGTTTCATATCAAGAATCGTTTTAATGTCTTGTGGGTTTGTTGTTTGTAGGCTTGTGGGCTAACTGATTTTTGAAGTGAGAATAGGGATAAAAAATTTTGTTCATTGAATTGTGGTGAAATTTAACAAATATCAAGGAACTGAATTAATCCGATGTTCATAAAGCTTACCTACATTTCCTAGGATTATTGATTTCAATTTGTGAATGACTTCCTATTATAATTTCCATGTCATATTTTTCTAAAGTCCCATTTTCAATTCCCAACTATGGTTTCAGCATCTTTGAAAAAGTCAAATGGAAATGACGTGACCAGGGCCTATATTCAGAATTAGTATTTTCCCAGGCCATCAAAAAATATGGAATTCGATTGCATTTCTCATTCAGTCCAAGTTTCTGCATTTTCCAGGGAAATGTTTAATGGCTTTTAAAGAGGAAGTTGATCCTCCTACCCCTCTCTGGGATAAAAGTTCTTAGCATATTACAAAGGAGAAACAGTTTCCCAACTGTTCCCAGACCTCACCCTCTCAAAGGTTGGGTTTCTAAACAAAAGGCATTTTAGTATGAAGATATAGATTATGCACATGTTTCTTATCTCAGTAAAACTGACTGTGAAGGTCAAGTTTAAGGTGATCTCTTTAAACCCACTGGATTCCCTCACCTCCAGGTCTGTTTCATTCTTCTTTATAGATCATTTGACAATTTCCAGAGCTGAATCATACAATAACAGGAACTCTGAATCACAAGCCAACTGTTGGAAAGAAAATGAAAAATTCAGTTCATTGTATGGTATGCAGATATCTGGATGTTTGATACGGGTAAGACAACACATCTGGATGCTGCTGTCTGTGCCAGGAGGGTGGGTGGCAGCAGGGGTAGGGAGAAAGAGAAGAACCAGGCCTAGGAGAACTGATGGAGATTCGGGGAAGGAGGAATACGGAGGGGGGTTGAGGGGAGCAGGCCAGACCACACACAGGAAGCTCCCCAGTTGTGGAGGTCAAGGGTGAGATGCAGGGCGAATGGAGGGAAGGAAAGTCTGAGGGAGGCCGCTTTATTCAGGCTAATATTAGCTTTTGGCTTTGCTGACATGCCGGCGAAATGCCTTTAATGTTATCAAAAATACACCAAGGACTTTCAAACCTTTTTAACCTATGAGAAGTCAAGAAACTAGCTTCATCAGCTTTCTTCTGGATTTCTGAAGAGTCTTCGTATTTATTTTCCTGACCTTTAGTGCCAAGGTCAGCCTTTTGCCCAGGGTCACTTCTGTGACATACTTATGAGAGTAGAGTGATAGTCACACGAGTAGAGATCTAAACTTTATTTTCAAGTTAAAAAAACAAAATCTCCTTGGAGGAGTGGCAAATTAAGTCACTATAAGTCTAGTTTGATATTAGGATAATGCTAGCCTCAGAGAATGAGTTAGGGAGTATTCTCTGCTTCTATTTTATGGAAGAGATTGTGGAGGATTTGTATTATTTCCTCCTTAAATGGTTGGTAGAATTTAATCAGTGAAACTACCTGGGCCTGATGTTTGTTTGTTTCTTTCTTTCTTCAAATTTTTTTTGGAAGATTATTAATTATTGATTCAATTTCTCTGATACAGGCCTATTCAGACAGCCCATTTCTCCCTGCCTAAATTTTGGTAATTTGTGTCTTTCAAGGAATTGATCCACTTCATCTTAGTTACCAATTTGTGGGCATAGAGTTCTTCATAGTATTCCTTTAAAACTTTATTGAGGAATAATTGACAAATGTAATTGTATATATTCCAAGTGTATATTATTATCCTCTTAATGTCCATAGAATCAGTAATGACAATTCCTCTTTACTTTCTGATATTGGAAATTTGTATCTGCTCTTTTTCCTTGGTTAGTCTGTCTACAGGTTTATCATTTTTATTGATTTTTTTTTTTGTCAAAGAACCAACTTTTGGTTTTACTGATTTTTCTCTGTTGTTTTTCTGCTTTGAATTTCATTGATTTCTGCTCTTATTTTTATTATTTCTTTTATTCTGCTGCTTTCAGATGAAATTGTTCTTTTCTAGTTTCCTACAGTGGAAACTTAGATTATTGATTTTGCATCTTTCTTCTTTCCTACTGCATGTATCCAATGTTATCAGTTTTCCTGTAAACACTGCTCTCACTGCATCCCACCAATTGGTAGGTTGTATTTTTATTTAGTTAAAATATTTTAAAATTTCTGTTGAGACTTCTTTGACCCACCCTAGTTTAAATGATAAACTTTCAAATTTAATACTCCTAATCTCTTTCCTTGCTTTATTTTTTTCAACCCCCTCCATTACTTGTAACCTTCTAATATGCCACATAATTTCTTTAGTATGCATTTTTGTTACCTCTGTTTCTGTTAGGATGTGAATTCCACAGGGCAGAGTTCAGGAAGCTTTGACAGTTTTGTTTAATGATGTAGTTCAAGTATCTAGACCTGTGCCAAGTATACAATAGGCACGTAATACATATTTGTGATTGAAGGAAGAGGAATTTTATAAAAAGCTTGATACATAGAATGGGAAAGGGGAAGAAGCAATGCCTTTGAACCAGGATTTTTTAGCTTTGAATATTGGGATTTTTTTTGTAATTAAAAAATTTTTGCTTTTTAAATTCTACATGGATTTTTGATAAATTAAACTCTAGTTGATGTCTGAGTGAAGATTTTGTGCCCATTTGATGACATCTGATCAGAACAGGACATGCTTTTAATACAGTACACCAGACATATTTTTACATCTCTAGAGTCTAACTGATTACAAATTCTGGCAACTGTGAGTCAGAGACTTATGATTTCCAGTTACACCATAAAAGTATTTACTCTGTGAATCAGAGCACAGAAATCATATTTTTATGTCTATAAAGAAAGGAAGAATTTATGTAATATGATCGATCCAGGTATAATTCATTTTTGGGCACAAAAAAAAAGAGACATGAATTTTCTCAGATGCTGTGGTTGGCCAAATCAATTAGGATACAGGACATCTGACTGAAATCCTTACTGGCCAGATTTGAAGCAGTTTTATGCTTTATAAAAGTTAATCTATAGCACTCATTTTGCTTCATTTCTCTGTCACAGAACATCATTTAATAGAAGAATGTGCTTCCGTGGATAGCCAAGAAATATCATCACTAAAGGTACTATCGAAGGGATTGCATTGATGCTATTGATCAAGAATACTCTGGTGATTTATGGGCATACATTTAAATAGCAATTTCATTACCTGAAAAGTACCAAAGAATCTTATACTTTCCTACAACTTGCTCAACTCTTCTCTTTACTTCTCTTCTGCCTTGTTCTAGGTGAAGAGAACTGTGGGAAAGTTGAAGATAAGCCTTTATGACATGTCCATCATGGCTATGGTTGGGGGAAGGAAATGAGCGAAGAAATATGAGTAGAATCCTTACTTTATTGGTCATGATCTCTCTTGTTGAACAGCTACATTTTCAACTGTCTTGCCTATGGACGGGTGTGGGGAATGGTGTTGAAGGCTGCACATTGCATAACTCTATTTCCAAGATGACTTTGCAAGCTAGCTTCTAATTGGGTCCTGCAAAGGGGGGCATTAATGGAAAACTGGAAGATGGGAAGAAGGGAAAATGTTCCCCACACCTCCACCTCCCCACCCCCCACCGGCTTCTGGTGGCGCTCAGACAACAGCTGTAGTAGTCTTGCAAGTGTGGCTTTCCAGCAGGATGTAGGTTCCTGGATTCCTCTTCAGCTGTAATTGTGTAGTTTGAACTAACAACAGCACATCAGTACCTCTGTTCATAACAGATTACGGGCTAGAAGCAATGATAGCATCCTGATTTTTAAGTGACCCCTTTCTCCTTTTTGTTCTTCCAGCTCCTCAAACACCTTTATAACCAACTTCCTTCATGAAATCATTTTCTGTTTGGCAAGTTTATCTGAGTGAGTATTATATTTTGACTAGTCTAACACACCCTTAAAGATGGAATCTGGGATTTATTATTGACTGGATTGTGCTCAAACATAAAATAACCTCAAATGATAAAGGGAAATGAAATACTCAGAATCTGTGTCTTATAGTGGCCTGGGACAAATAGTCTCTTAAAGGAAAGAGTTCAAGAGACCAATTGTCTGCTGTGAGTAGAAGTGATGATTGCAAGGATGCTAAGGTTTGTTGGCTGCTTCTGACTTCACGTGAGAGTTACAGAAAGAAAATAAAAAGCTCACTATTTTAAACTCTCAGCTCCATGCTTAGTCAGACAACCAGAAATCTTATACTAAAGGCTCAGAAAGAATCTCTTATCTACCGTAGTCTATAAACTTGGGACTGATGTATTCAGGAATCAGACCCCAAATTTGTTCCTGTGGGCTTTAGAATTGCAATGTAATTAATATTCACCACTCATCCGGTCTCATATATAATTTGGGGTGTTGATTGGTAAGGAATGGGACCTTGAGAACTTGGAATGGGAATGGGGACATTTGAGAGTACTCATATGAGTAAGAAACTTGAACGCCCTAAAATCACCTTAAGTGTTTTGTGCTTCCAGAAACAGCTCCTCTGTCCCTTTCTGAAGACTCTATCTTTCTCTTGTTTGAAAAGCAAGCAATTACCTTACACGACTCGGTTGCTCTTTCTCCTTCTATCCTTCACACCCATCTTTGCCTCTAGGCCCATAATTATATGTAGATCCCAGAATGTTTCAATGGACTAACATTAAAAGAATTAAAACATTTTGCCAGCTTCTATTGGCAAAAACCTAGAGGATATGTATGAGAATGGTTTTTCAAGGGTAGCCCGAAGGGGACTGAATGTAATGGATCTTCTTGTTCAGTGGGGATCATA
The DNA here is from genome assembly GCF_001890085.2 of Hipposideros armiger. Classification (NCBI taxonomy): domain Eukaryota; kingdom Metazoa; phylum Chordata; class Mammalia; order Chiroptera; family Hipposideridae; genus Hipposideros; species Hipposideros armiger. Next base: position 3,909,342 of record NW_017731372.1, read on the forward strand.
GGATCCCAAATGGCTCAGGCAGAGGCCATACAGCAGGGCTTAATTGCTAGGTATATTTGGGGGGCGGGGGGGCACACTGACAATCAGTTTCAGCTTGCAGAGATTCTTTGCAATAGCTCATTTTTCACTCCTGAAGTATAATATATATTGGCAGCCTACACTATAATTGGTAAACTCAAAGACTAGAGAGTAAAGACTGGTTTGAGTCTTCACCAAAGAGAGCCATGTTCTGTCACCCAGTTCCCAGACATGAAGCAGTTCAAAGACCCAGGCCCACCTGAATGAAGGGAAAGTTCGGTATCCTTGAGGAAGGTCCCTGGGACACTGTAATCCATAAATGCAGTAAACCCTCTTCAGAGCCTTCCCCACAGGGATCTGAATCCATCTTCCAGGATGAGTGTGAACTGAGGAAAGGGAAATACCCAGACCTTTACAGCGTCAGAAATCAGTGGCTCTAAATTGCTAATCGCTAATGCTGTCAAGTACTGTTGTACTGCAAGTAAAAGTATATGAAGCTTTGGTCTGATTACATGTCCCTGTGGGTCCTTTAGGTCCATGGCTCCATGCTACTGTGATTTTCACAGTTCTCCAATGCACAGTTGAAATGAATGACGTTTTCTGACAATGGGTAGGATCCCTACCATGAATTTGTGAACTGTGGATTGTGGGCTATTGTTGTGGAGAGGAACACGTGGAAGCTCTTGAAACTTGCCATCCCTACCAAAATATACAAGCAGTATCTCATCCATGGGAGAATCACAGAGATGAATGTCACTGTCAGAAAATTTTTAAATGTAGTTGATTCTTGTCACCAACCTATTTAATATTGCCTTTTGCGCAATAGGCAGATGGATCTTGTGGAATTTGGGGTTTTGTCAATGTGATCAGGTGATAAATAATTCCAATTATAAATGACAATTATAAATACAACATGTGGAACAAATCAATATCGCTTTTGGACCATGGTATATAGTCATTGATCTGGCAATATCTTTTCTACTGTAACAAGAATATTTTGCTCTTATATGGCAAGAACAAAAGTACATCTTCACTGAGGGCTTTGTTTAGTCTCATGTTCTCTTAATCATAATTGTGTCTGTATGGACCTTGGTTATCTCAACATTCAATGGAACATCATGAGGGTCCATTATTTAGATAATAGCAAGCGGTTGATTCTGGTAACGAGGAAGAGGCAACTACTCTCAGCATCTTAGAGTAGTGATTCATGAAGTGTGGTCCCTGGACCAGCAGCATTGACACCACCTGGGAACATGTGAACAATTTTCCAGCCTCAGCCCCACCCAAAACCCACTAAATCAGAAACTTGGGTGGATCAATCTGTGTTTTAACAAGCCCTTGGGGCAGTTCTAATGAGCACAAAAGTTTGAGAATCAGTGCCTTTGAAAGTCATATGTGTGAGAGAAGGTGGGAGATAAATTTCACAAAAATTCAGGAGTCTGGCACCTTGGTAGAGTTTTGGGGGACTAACCGTCTGGGGTATGGCCTCCAAAATAATAAGACAAGTTGCTGGACCATGCACAGCTCATCACTGTGAAAGAGATACAATGCTTTGTATTTCTCTTTGCATTGTTGAGATAAATAATACCACATTTCAGTGCTCTGCTTTGAGTTCTCACTAAGTAACTTGCAAGGCTACCAAAATAGTGGAGCCCAGGGCTCTGCCATTTGGGTTTTCTGGCCAGCAGATTCAGGGGTTGTCCAAGTGTCTGTGGTTTCTGACATACTCTAATAGGGATTTCTAATAGGGATTTCTAGAGGGGTGGGGAGGGCTGTGGAAGAAGATATGCCCTCTTCTACGAACAACCACTGACTTTCTAGAGATAGTTTCTGGTTTGCTTTTAGGCCCTGGAAAAATCTAATGCTTGATTATCAGATCTCTGAACTGCTCATTATAAACAGTATGGTATTGCCTGATCCACCGAGCCCTAAAACGGGGGTATCAGCAGCAGTATTCTATCACTAAGTGAAAGTAGGATATATGAGATCTGACTTGATCAGATCCTGAAACTACACGTAGGTTGCATGACCAGTGTCTCAAGACTCCCGTAAGTCCCACTTCTGCTTTGTTGCTGTCATCCTTGAGTCCACACCTAGCATCTCATGGGTAGTTTGGACCAAGGAGGAAGCCATGCCGCGCTTGCTGTTGGAGGCACATCAGATGGCAGCAGCAGTGGGAGAGCCGGGTCCTCAGCGGTGCCTGGATTTGCACTCAGTGGTGGCAGAGCAGTCATAACCGCGGAAGTGTCAGTGCCTTTTGTAGCATCAGTGAGAATGTGTGTGAGCCCCTCAGTGGGAGTGCAGGCTCCTGGTTCCTGTCAGCTGCTCTGGTGGCAGGAGCTGGCAGCAGTGGTGATAGCAGCTTTCAACCCCTCAGGCAACCCCTCTCCCTTTAACAGCCCCTTTTTACGGCATTGTAACCAACTCCCTGCCTTGAAGCCCTCTCTGTTTGACATTTCTAGGGTGGTTTCTGTTTTCCTGAATGGACATCAACAAACTTACTGGTGTTCTTTCATCTAAGTTTTACAGCAATACTGAGAAAGACATTATTATCCCCATTTTACAACAAGGAAGCAGAGACTCAAGATATATTAAGTAACTTGCCCCAAAGTAGAGAAACTAGTGAGAGAGTCCATGATGAAACACTAGTCCAAAGCGAGCTCTTTTATAGTTTTGTATAGGGTTTGAAGCCACAATGTAGCATGTTGTTTGTGGCCTGTAATGTAATACCCGGGGAATAGGAGCTACTAACAGTGTTGCAATAGTTTTCCTGGCATCATGTGCTAGGTAAAGCACACTCCTTAAGCCTTTGTTACGATCCCTTTTAAATATACCTAAACATGTAGCCTCACAGAGAGACAACTAAGTTTTATCACTGAGTAATGCCCATGAGTAAATGTGGAGAGTTATGCCCTTGAGCTTACAGGAGAGCCTTAGCCCTAGACTCTCAGACTTGGTTTTGTAGTGAAAAACAGCCTCCTTCCAACTCACACTTTATATTCTTTCCACGTGTGGTTCCAAGACTGAGGAATGGAAAGAATTAAAGATGATCCCCAACTCCTGAGACATTCAAGAGTGAATATAAGAAAATCTATAAAGAAGAGTGGGTCAGACAGTAAACCAGATTCTCTGTTTTTCTGTTTCTCCTACTTCCATAAACAGTACCAAGATTATGGTTTTCATGATTATACAGTTGATGCTAAATACATGTTAACTAACTTATTGACTCATCGGTTAGGATTTCAACTCTGGAAAATTTCCAGTATTCCTGCTGAGCTCTTATTGTTTTTCTTTTTTTTTTTT
>NW_017731372.1:3912671-3914597 GCF_001890085.2 Hipposideros armiger
GGGGGGGGGGGGGGGGGGAGGAATACCTGCCAAGAAGTTGGGTTCCACACAAATCATATTGTTCCGCCTACACTAGGGGCTACCTAGCACTGACGTTCATGTTATTTTCTCTTTGAGAAGGCTCAGGCTGTATAATATCATATAAAACTATTTTCATATAAAAAGTCCTGGAAGTTGGTAGGCAATGTAGATTTCTATCATTTCTCTATCGAAACCAGGAAGAGCAATCTTTCCTTGAGTTCAAAGCTGGCATGGATGTCCCTAAGCACATGCTCTGAAATATCCCCTCTATAATAAAGAGGATGATATTGAAGGATACATACCTATTGACTATAATTCTTCCAGGGTGTTAGCTGCATGTCTGGGTAATGACACTATGGGTACCTTTATTCCCTAGGGATTTCCAGTAAATATTAATTAGGTATAAAATGATCCTCAAAATTAAAAAAAAATTAAGAAAATAAAAGCTTTCAGAGCAAAAGGCATTCTTCACAAACTATCGAAGCTTAGGACGTTCCTCATCTGTCTGGTGGATGCTGGCCATCCCTTCAGGGACAGTGATAGTTCAGGTGCTGAGCAAGCCTATTGACTTGAAATAAAACATGGTGTTCTCTTTCAGAATTATAGCAAAATGAATTAATACAGACGATTGTGTATTTGGTCTTTGATTTTTCTTAAATCTTTGGGACTTGCTACCATTTTGTCTGCTGCTAGCGAGGACAAAAGGAATGACTAACAGGCAGAAATATTAAAGTAAAAATATTATATTGTGTTAGCCTGTTTGGACTGTCATAATCAAATACCACAAACTAGATGGTTTCAACAACAGAAATTTATTTTCCCACAATTCTGGAGTCCAAGGTCAAGGCTCCAGCAGGGTTTAGTTTCTGAAAAGAGCTGTCTTCCTGGCTTGTAGATGGCTGCTTTGTCCTCACCTGGTCTTTTCTTTGAGCTTCTTGGTGCCTCTTCTAATGAGGACTCTAATCCTATTGGACCAGAGCCCCGCTCTTATGACCTCATTTAACCTTAGTGACTTCCTTAGAGGCTCCATCTCCAAATACAGCCACACTGGGAGTTAGGGTTCCAGCATATGGATTTTGAGGGGACACTAATATTCAACCCATCCTATGTATCTACTATCAGTCCTACTGAGTGGTCCAGATGTACACGCAGAATGCAAGTTTATTTTATGAGAGTAAAATTTAGCCCTACCTTAAATGACATCCTTGTCTGCATCACTGTGTCATGATGTTCCGAGACAAATGCCATCTTTTCCAGGGTTTGGATCTCCTGAGCTGGCAGAGCAAATTTCAAAGTCCTTGGTGGTAATGGCCAATAACCTTCTTTGAAGGTGCTCAGAGCACTAATAAGATATATTTGTCCTAATATTCATTTCACATGTTCCTTAGAAGTTTATACAAGGTCTGTATCTTTCCCATTTTTCCTGTGGAAGCAGCAAAGTGCTGACTTTGGAATCCAATTGATTTACTCCAAATAAATTTATCCAACATAAAATTGGATAAATTACTTAATAGCTCTGTGCCTTGTGGGCAGAACGGGGCTAATAATAGTCCCTACACAAGGTTGTGAGGATTGACATAATCCATGTTCAACCCTTACTAAAGGAACTGGCACCCTTTACCACTAACATAAGGGGCACAGGCATCATTGAAGCCATTTACACCAATTAAAATATTCCTTTTTAAATAAGAAAGCTTAAAAAATAGTGTAGGGCTTAGTAAAGCCAAATTGCAAATTCATATTCTAATGCTCTATGACTGCATTTCATTCCAGTCAGCTTCTTTTTCATCCATGTTGCAAATTTAAGGAGATCTGTATCTGTTCCTCAATCACCTAGCTTTGACCTCTTTTATTTTTGTCCCCAGATTATATATATATATATATATATATATATATATATATATA
>NW_017731372.1:3914637-3941506 GCF_001890085.2 Hipposideros armiger
TAATCTTTTTGTTAATTAAAGTTTATTGGGGTGACAATTGTTAGTAAAGTTACATAGGTTTCAGGTATACAATTCTGTAATACATCATCTATATATCACATTGTGCGTTTACCACCCAGAGTCAGTTATCTTTCCATCACCATATATTTGATCCCTTTTACCCTCATCTACTATCCCCCTCCCCCCTTACCCTCTGGTAACCACTAAACTATGGTCTGTGTCTATAAGTTTTTTGTTGCTTCATTTCTTTGCCTTGTTCCTTTGTTGCTTTCAATTTTATATCCCACATATCAGTGAAATCATATGGTTCTCGACTTTTTCTGTCTGACTTATTTCACTTAGCATAATAATCTCAAGGTCCATCCATGCTGTCACAATGGCACTATTTCATCTTTTCTTATGGCAGATTGGTGTGGCTGCTATAAAAGGCAGTGTGGAGGTTCCTCAAAAAATTAAGAATTATAATTACCATATGACCAAGCAATCCCTCTCCTGGGTATCTACCCCCAAAAAATCTGAAAACATTTATCCATAAAGATATATGTGCTCTGATGTTCACTGCAGCTTTATTTACGGTGGCCAAGACATGGAAACAAAGTGTCCTTTGATAGATGATTGGATAAAGCTTTGACCTCTTACCTAGACCTTTGTCTGCATAGGCCAAGGAATATGAAGGTCAAAATATTGTTGTCAATTTATTTGTGACTGAATTCAGTGTCCACCAGGTTTCCTCTACCCTCCCCTCTTCATGGGGTTTCCTATTATCCATGAAGTCACAACATTCATCGCACTCACCACCGATTTTTAGGACACGTCAGGTCTTTCTCATTAAATAACTTGAATTCGGCTGCCAGGGTGTTGCTGCTTTTTAGCTGCTGGCCAGCTCTAGCCTGGAAGAACAGCCATGTTATCAGTTTTGACATTTTATCCTCAACAAATTGATTCTTTTCTCTACTAGTAAACTTGAAAAATCATCGCTGCTAAAATAGTGTCCAGCCAAACTGCCTTCTGTCAAGCACCTTGAATTTTAGCTTTGCCCTAGAGGTGAAAGGCAAGGTGTAATTAGCACTAACAGCATGCTCTTATGGTCCCATCCCACCTCACCCTCAGCTAGGAGTCAATGTTTTCCACATTTTAATAATGAGCAATGAGTATGTCGGCTGTGCAGCTACATTTAGGGAGTCAGTGGTTTAACCCAGATCTCACTTTTTAAGCTTTTGGGTCTTGCTTCTGGGAAAAGACTTGGAGCAGGCTAACTTTTGAAGCTGTTTTGACAATGACCTTGTTTCTCTCTCCTCATTCAGATCTCTCCAGGGAATATTTTGTTCTAGGACATCATGCTCAAGCCCATGGTGGTACTCCAGGAAAAAAAAAAAAAAAAGATTTTTGAATAAAAGTTCTCAATTTCCCAGAAAAACATAATGGCTAAAAAGGAGTAAAATAAAGCAAAACTTTTCAAAGGGGAAATTATTCTTTCTAACACTGTGATGTAGCTATGCTAAAAATCTCTCTTTAGCCCACCTTCATTCCCATCCCACTTCCCTAATGTTAAATCTATTAGAGAAGAATTCAGATCTGGTTGATGTTAGATCCGTGAACTCATCGCCATCTGGGGGCTTCCATGAACTCAGTTTCACCTTGCAACCGGCTTCTGTGTATTACTATTACAGGGCTGCTTTATGTCCAGAATATCTCTTTAGGCCAATAAATCTCTTTTGAGAGCATATTAATAACCACTAAATACACTGTTAGGTGTGGGGGAATAGAGATCGTAAGATGAGTGTGACACTGTTTCTTCTTTTAAGGAGATCATGCCAGAGGAAGGCAAATTGTTACATAAAGAAGCAATCAAGAGGATGTGAGACTCATGTCATAAGAGGGGTCTGCATATGGTAGAGGGAGAGTAAAATGTAGGAATTGGTTGGAGAGCCAGCGAAAGGTTAGATGGTAATCAGGGAAGGCTTACTAGTGGAGGTAAGAGACCCTGAACAGGGTTCTTCAGGTTTGACAGGAGTTTTCTTGGTAGAAATGGTGAAAGTGTTATGGGAACGGAGAATAAAAGGGAAGAGAACAAATTTGAGGGAGAAGGAACAGTTGATGTCCAAATGTTCAGAAAAGCATAAGGTAGTGTCCCCCTAAAAATTTAGGCAAATTTGTGTCTCCAGACAAACTGTAAAATGGACTTCAGCTTCTACTCAAGAATTTATTTTTTTTTTAAGATTTTTATTGGGGAATTGGGGGGATGGGAACAGTGCTGGGGAATTGGGGGAAGGGGAAGTTGCTGTCGTTTTGTTCTTCAGTCTAGTTGTGGAGGACGTTGCTTCACTGGCCCAAGTTGGCACCATCATTGCGCTCTTCCTGGGCGAGGCAGATCAGTCGCCGGCTTCTGGATGGCCGCTCACGGCAGCTGCTGGCCACTTATGCTGGCTGCTGGCTACATACGGTAGCCCATGACAACCCACTGCCACAGGGGCTGCAGCCTACGCCGTCGCCAGCGACTCACAGCAGCCCAGCTCCAGGTTGAGCTGTTGTTCAGCATCTTAGCTGTGGAGGGCAGTGTCACTGGCCCTCATATGTGGGATCCAAACCGGGGCCCTCTGGTGTCCCAAGCCAGTTCTTAACCATCGCGCCACTCAGCCGGCCCTCTACTCAAGAATTTAATGAGAAGAGAAAAATTCATTCAGATCGCAGACATTTAGTGAGTAAGAGGATCATAGAGAGCTTCCAGACAGCTCTGTTCAGTGGACTAGGGAGCCCTGGGTTCCAAGAAGGGGCCTTAGGGAACACTGCTGGTGCTAGTGGGGAGGTCTGGGCACAAGTAGGCCAAAAGAGCCAGGCTCTGCCCTTACTTCAACCAGAGAGGAGTCTCAGTAGTTCTGGTGTTGGGCTGCTGGTCTGATGAATGAAGAAACTGGAGCTCAGAAAGGTTTAGTGATTCACTCCAGATCACATAGCTAATTTATCACAGAGATGAACCAGAAAACCAGGTTCCTGACTCCTGGTTTGGTTCTTTCTTTAAATCATACTATACCGCCTCCTCCATATTCAAGTCATCAATGAATTAAAATTTGTACAACAATAGGAGTTTTAAAATGAAAAAAAATGATTTGAGAATATTTCTAGACTGTACATACATTTTCTGCAGACACATTCCCATGGCAGCTGTGGTTGGGAGCGCTGCTCTTTTTCCACCCAGTAGGTCAGAGAAATGCCCATGATCCAATGCTTTTGCGTAGATGTTGGCAGGAGCCCAAGATGTTATGCTGGTATCATTGCTAAATTACCACATGCTGTCATAGTACTAGTGGCGACTGTTGCTTCTTTTTCTTTGGCATTCTTCCTACCCTCAAATTCTGGCTGCCCTTTGGGACACCAAGAACTTGCTTTCTTTACTTTTGATCCTTTCAACAGTCTTGGTTATCCAATTCATTCATTAATAATTAATAGGGGAGAAGTGATTGAGAGAAGTAGATAAGAATTCATGAAGGTGTTTCTATTAATATTCCAGAAGCGTGCTTCCTTCTGAGACATATTCTCTTATGTTTTTACTCAGTCTTCCCATAAAAATATCATTTTGGGGAAGTTATACTTAATATTTCTAAGCTATGCAAATCAGTGCAGTGCCAGCTTTTGGATTTTTTTAGTTTACATTCATTAATTCATCTATTTTTTCATTTGAGTACCAACTATGAAATAATGTTTGTTCAACGAAAAGAAACATGAAGTCTTTCCTTCCTAGAGTTACATTCTATTAAATGAAATGAAAAACAATCTTTATTTGGTCAGTTATTCATAACTTCTATGGTTGTTTGGGGTCTATATTGATGCAGCTGTTAGATATTGATGGTCTATGAAAAATAGTAATAAAGGCCTATGTCTTTATGACCCAAAACTGATAGATAAGTTAAATTGGTTTAGATACTCATGGAGCATTGTCTCAGGAGGTTTACATTTCTGCTTGGTCTTAAAGTAAGCAATAAAATAATGTACCTTAGGCCAGGTGAACAAGCATTCCTGTATGGGCTGAGTTGCGTCACCCCAAAATTCGTATGTTGATATCCTAACCCCCAGTACCTCAGAATGTGACTGTATTTGGAGATAAAGTTTTCAATGAGGTAATTAAATTAAAATGAGCTCATGAGCATGAACCCTAATCCAGTATGACTAGCATCTTTATAAAAGGAGATTAGGAAAAATGGCAATCCCACCAAGGAATTTACCACCTAACTGCTTTTATGAGGGCATAAATGAAAGAAAAAAAAAAACGACTTCTATTGTGTTTGAGTCATGATGCATTTTGGGGTCTATTCATTATAACAAATAGGTTATCATAATTAACACAACTGGAAGTGAACATTCCAGATAAGGAAACTAGTTTAGGTAAAATCTATGACTAGTCCTAAACATCTGTGAGAAGTCGTTGTTACCAGGAAAAATAATTTATCTTCATTGACTCCCTATTGATGTCTTTGCTCAGGTTTCATCCGACTCTTTAGGGTTACATGATAGGTCAGGGATGGTAAAATAAAGATTAAATAGTAAGTACAAGAATGGTATAATGGGTTCACAAAGAACCCAGTTCAACATGCCTTGCTTGTATTTGGCCAGATCTGTCTCCTACGAATAAGAATCATGTGATTATTAGTTCTCAAGTATATTTAGGTCATGGGAAAAAGTGGAGAGTGATGGTCCAGCTCTCCAGGTGCTTCCCTGTCCCATGAAGTGTTTTGCAGGCCAGCATGCTTTCCTGGTGATTTTGAAAAATGATGTCATTTCAAAACTCTTTTGTACAATAGAATCAACTTTCAGGATCATTAATAATAAAGAAATGAAATTTAGTGATTAGAGCCAATTTCAATAATAAGGGCCCAAAATTGATCAAATTATGATTCCTGTTATAAAACATATACCACTTTTTAGATATTGCTGTTATAAAACATATACCATTTTTTAGACATTGCTGTTGTAAAACATATACCACCCTTTAGATTTATGAAAACTCTTGATGATAATTAAATTCATTTATTATTTCTAATGAGAACATTCTAAACCCTTCCTTTGAATAGTGGGTTATTACTATCATCACACTTGTTCTATACAATCTGCCTATAATACAGGAAGAGAAGTTGTTACATCAGTTTTATGGATGAAGAAACTAAGCCCTAAAGAAGTAAAGAAATTCTCCCCAAGGTCCCCCAGCTGGTAAGACATAGGGCTGAGTCTCAAACATTAATATTTTTCTGCTTATACCATTTGTTTATATGCTTCTCTGCATTTTAAACCTTTTCAAACTATCTGCCAAACAAAATGAAGAATTAAGGGAACTACAGGTCCATTGTATTTGTGAACTTGAGATTGAAATGATCCAAAGAGAGCAATAAAGTATTATATATTGAGAAGCAGAGCTCAATTATGGCTTTATAGCTCACCAAAATAAATGTGCAGAGTGTATTCAGTAGCTGAGAAAGTAAAATGATTTAGTAAATGTAAAAGCATCTAACACAGTGTAATGGCATCTATTAGGCTCTCAATAAAGACTTATATGTGGAAACTAAAGAACAAAACAAAAAAATTCAGAAACAGACTCAGATACAGAGAACAAACTGATGGTTATCAGAGGAGAGGGGGATTGGGGGTCTGAGTGAAAAAGGTGAAGGGATTAAGAAGTACAAATTGGTAGTTACAAAATAGTCATGGGGATGTAAAGTACAGCAAAAGGAATATAGTCAATAATATAATATTACTGTGACAGGTGGATACTAGACTTATTGGGGGGAATCACTTCATAAAGTATATGTGTCTAACCACTACATCTGAAACTAATATAAAATAATATTGAAACTAATATAAAATAATGCTGAATGTCAACTATAAAATTTTTTTAAAATATATATTGTTCATGTTAAATAAAGCCCCCCCACACCAAAAAAAAAAAAAGACTAGTTGGAGCCAAATCCTCATAAAGTATTGTGTGTAAAACCATTTCATCAAAACCTTCACTTTCTTGAGTAACTCATTTGCAGAAGATAGACTTTTAATTGTTTATTACTCAAAGGTCATTGATGAGTGTGAGGAAAAGTTAAAAAAGAATAGCTTGAGGCAGAGCAAAGGAGGCAACCTCAGCCAGTAGGGGTCCTTTTTATCTTCAGAAATATGAACAATGACTAGGCAGCTTTTGCATTGTGAGAAACAAAGAAGAAAAAGTGTTTCTCTGAAAGCAGCAAAATGTTAGGAAGCCCTATCATTAACTCATAATTGCGGCACACATATTTCTAATTGTATGATTCTATTGGAATTTGAAATATGCTGTTTTTAAAGAAGCAAGAATTCTTAATTCCTCAGTAGCAATATTGTCCTTGAGGCTAATTTTTATTTGATCTGACTTTTAAAATGTTTATTGGTATCATCACATCACAGCTACTAAGCGCCCACTAACCGTTACAATAACAGTGGCATTGGAGCAGAGTAGAAACCCAGGCATCACAAGAGGAGGAGGCTTCTAGTCCTGGCTAATTACCTAGGGTCATTCATTTTACTTCAAGGCAGTCTTGATTTTTACAGCTGAAAAACAGGAGCTTAGATAAGGTGACTTCAAATGGCTTCCTCCCAAAGGCTAACATTTCCAGACCAACTACAACATTTCTTTGTTTTGTGTCTGCACTGTTTTATAAATATTTTTTAAGGATTTGAGAAGTTAAGACCCTTCTTTCATGGTGTTAGATCCTGCAGTCAACAAAGATTTAATATATCTTCTCTTTGTGTTGGCTCAGGAGCTAAATGTCCAGAGTGTCTTCGGAGGGCTTTTTTTTTTTTTTTTTAACTTTGGTAGCAACATTTCTTAGCGTTTTCTGCTTTGATCCTTTCATTCCTATTCCCCCTACTTGAGCCTTCCTAAATTCCCAGTCCTTGGGAAGGGAGGAGAGAAACACAGCAAGGAACAAAGGTTCCCCCTGAATATCTATACAAATGGGGGGCTAGGGGAATGCCACATGTAGAAATTCAAATGGTATTATCTCTCTTCCTGTAACTCCAGATTCACAATCCAGCCTTCCTAGAATAGATAGATAGCAAGGAGGGCTGGTGCTATGATCCATAATTTATGGGTGAGATTTAGCACATCACACTCTACTGCAGTAAAAAGGGTCACTTGACAGATTTTTTTCACAGTAGCTATCTGATCACTTATTACTTTTGAGTTGAAATTTAGCCTTGAAGCTATTCAGGTTTAATCTAGGACTCCTCCCCCATAAGTGAATAGGAGATATAGAAAGCTCATATTTCTTATGTTGTTCAAGGATCTTCTTTCAGTGACCCTATTTCCATTTCCGTGAGGCAGTAAGTCTGGTGAATACCTCAAAGATTATAGTTTCCATTCTGAATTTGTATGCTAGGTTAAGTGCCAATCTCGAGTTTTCTGCTTGCTTGCTTGCTTGCCACAAAATACAACTCACTAAAGAGACATTGTTCAGTTTCTTTCTTTTCTTTTTTTTTTAATTGGGGAACAGTGTGTTTTTCCAGGACTCATCATCTTCAAGTCAAGTAATTGTTTCAATCTAGTTGTGGAGGGCACAGCTCAGTGGCCCATGTGGGGATTGAACCAGCAATCTTGATGTTATGAGCATTGCACTCTGACCAACTGAGCTAACCACCCACCCCTCAGTTTCATTTTTTGAAAACTGGGAAAAACTTGACTCCCTCCCTTTCTCTCATTTGCCTCCCCCTTTTTCTCTCACTTTCTTCCTCTTTTCCCTTCATGAGGAGGCTGTAGGCAGAAGAGGGATAATCAATTATTTCACACAAGCATGTGTTTGTTTGTTATTTATTAAATGATTACCTGAATGAATGGATTAGTGGATTTTATTAATTCTTCACCTTAGTGATGGATTCTAGGTTGATCAATTTTTTTATCCAACACTTATTTTGCACTAATAAAAAATTATTCTGGCAGCTAGAATATGAGCAGAAAACCATCCCACTAAATGATTATAATACCATAGGCATGAGAAGAAAACTTACATGTAACCATCAATAAAATACCATTAGAGATGGAGGGCTGAAAATTAATAGAAAGGAAGTTATATGGGTGTAGTGATTGAGATACTGTATACTGAGCTAGCTTACTTAGCAGACATAAAGAAAAGACTCAAAAATGGGTGATGTCAGTGATCTGCCTAACCCTTCACAAAATAAGCTAGCCAGTTATATTTGGGGATGTACATGCGATTGTTTTAGTGCAATAATTTACTCAAGCAAGGGTAGACCATCCTCACCTCTGCCCCATGATAATTACTTTCTTTAGAACTTGCTTTGTCGATTGAAAATCAGAGTCAACTGCTTGTAGGTCCAACCAGGAAATGTCCTGGTAATTAGAAATCAGTCTAATTTTTCTAAAACTACTATCCATTGTTTAGGATTAAATGAGAATCTCGCTCTTCAGATATCAATCTCCTTCAGAACATCCATATGTTTTATCAATTATATTCTACTATTGCTTAGAGCCACTTAGGTTTTTGGCATAGCTATCATTATGATTATGATTATCATTATGAATATTAATAATACCTAGCATTTGTACAATGGTTTAATAGCAGCAGAAACAAATTGGGTCCCACTCACTGAACTCAGCACACAGACATGTTTTGTTGGCCCACGCCACATATAATCATTTTGAATTGATTGCCAACATTTTTAAATGGGATGTTTTATATAAAAATCCAGATTTCTAGTTTTCTCAAGAAGTGGATGATCTGGGAACACGGGGATTTCCTTGTCAGTATGAGGATTGTTTCATGACAATAATTGGTCAAAAGTCCAGCAATAGCTGCCATCTTTTCTCCCATTTTAGATGGTGTATTTAGAGGGTAGGAATTCAATAGATAAGGAAATTGAAGACCAAACAGTTAAACTAAAGTCAAATGGTTAATTAACAATACAGAACATTTCTGACTTCATCTTCTAGTCTTTCTGGACTTTGAGGCTATATCTAGGGAACAAAATAAAATAACTTCTAAAAGTCTTCAAACTTCAATTGAAATAAAAATGAACAGTTTTTTTTTTGTTTTTTTTTAAATGCATTTTAAACAACCAGCTTTGTCAATTTCTATAAAAGTGCCTTCTGGAATTTTCATTGAGATAGCATTAAATCTATAGATTAGTTTAGGGAGAATTGACTTTTAACAATATGAGTCTTCCAATTCATAAATATAATCTATCCCGTTTTTTAGTTCATTCTTCTTTCATTTATCAGAGCTTGGTTTTATAACATTCAGTTTTATAATATCAGTCTTATTTCTATTTTGTTAAATTTATTCCAATTTCATTTTTATTTCAATTTCCAACTGCTCATTGTTTGCGTATAGGAATAAAATAGATTTTTGTATATCGAACTTGCACCCTACAGGTTTGCTACTTTCACTTATTCTAGCTTCTTTTTTGTAGATTTCTTACTGTTTTTTGCAAATATAATCACGTCCTCTGTGAATAAAGACAGTTTTTTTCCCCTAATCTTTATGCATATTATTTTCTTTTCTTGTGTTATGGCACTGGCTACTACACATTTTAATAGGAGTGGTGACAGAGGACATCCTTACTTTGTTCCCAACCTTAATGAGACAGCATGTCGTCCTTTGCCATGAAGTTATGATGATAACTAGGTTTTTCATAGGTTCCCTGTATCAGGTTGAAAAAATTAACATTTAATCCTAGTTCACTGAGACTTTTCAACTTTGTTAGTTGGGTCCAGACCCTCATTTAATCAAGGGCTGATTTAATTCCTACAACTAAAGAAATCCTTTCTGAGGAAAGTACTGTTGACCCACGTGTTACTTGGTTTTTTTCTCTCTTGCTGGTGGGAACATAAACTAGTCTCAGCTCTATGTGAGCCACGGGAATTGTTTAGCTGATTTTTAAAAAATTGGCTCTTTCCCTGTCCTTGGGAAGCTTCTTATCATGCATGCTCTCAGATCAGTACTCCACCAAAGACTTGAAGGAATCCTGCAGATTGCTGGAGTTTTCTCTGTGCAGGTAGTCTCTGGTAGTCTGCTTCAGAAATTCTATTAAATCCAGGCTCCCTGAATTCCAGCTTCTATATCCTTAAATCAGCAGGACCTTCAGGCTCTGTTTGGGCTCCTTCTCCCAGTGCTGCTGCCTGGAAAGTGCCTCCAGGCAAGTAAACTGGGCTAGTCGCAGGGCTGACCTCATTTGCATTACTTTACTTGGGGACCACGCCCTGTGCTACCTATTGTCTAGCATATAAAATTGTTATTTATACACTATAAATATTTATTTTGTACAATTATCTAGTTCATGAAGGGAGGGTAAATATAGTACCTATTACTCCAACATAGCCAGAAGAAATCATTTTGGGTCATTTTCAAGGTAGAATAATAGCAATAGCTTAGAGATTGAGAATGCATTTTTACCATTTTTCTAATATTCTGCATACGAATACTTTAGTTTGTCATGGGTCCTTACCAATGTACTGACTTATTCTTTGGTCTATAAAAATAGATTAAAGCCTTGAAAATGGATTGAGAAACTGTACTTTCTGCCTGCAATATCAAGGAGTGTAGAGCATTCCCCAAACCTAAAGAAGAGATGACTACTTTCTTAGTTATCTATATCATCATAATGAGGCTATAGTTGCCTAGTATAGACCTAAGTTGTGGGCTTACTTTTCACATGGCTGAGTAAAAGGAAAGTAGCATTGCATGGAATGAGAGCCCTCCAGCCAGCCTATGTGTCTTCTCAGAATTCCCATAGTTGAAACATTTTTGTGGTTGTTGTTGTTGGAAAAACATTGTCTCTGGAAGTGATTTATTTTCTACTTTTATTTACTCACTTGTATCCTATAAAGGGCATCCCTATAGAGCATTAGTATAAAATAGCTCAGACAAATTTACCTTTGGTGAGTTTTGATTACTCCCTTGTAGTTTCCAAAGCACTGAATAAAGCACCAAAACTGGATCTTAGTTAGAGTTTGGGGTAAAGTGTATTCTATAGTATGGATTCCTAAGCAGTTTGCTCAAAAAAGAGCAAATTCCTCTGAGTACAGTCTACTCCTCTAAGCAAATGGGACATCGCAGAAGGTTGGGAAGTGGGAGAAAGAGGGAGAGATGGCAGGGAGAGGAGGACTTTCAAACAGCAGGGGAGAGATGGAGTGAAAAGATACTGAGCTTTGACTGCTTTTGCTTGTTGAATTATATCCCCTCAAAAGATATGTTGAAACCCTAGCCCCTAGTCCCTGTAGATGTGACTTAATTTAGAAATATTTGCAGATGTAATTACTTAAGAGATAAGGTCATACTGGAGTAGAGTGGGCTCTTATTCCAATATGACTGATATCCTCAAAAGAAGAGTAAGCACAGAAGACACACAAGACATCTTCATGTGAAGATGGAGGCAGAGATTAGACTGGTGCATCTACAAACCAAGAAGCATCAAGGGCTGCCGGCCACCAGCAGAAGCCAGTACCAGGCAAGGAAAGTCCTTCGTCAGATCCTACAGAGAGCGTGGCCCTGCGGGCACCCTGATAGCAGACTTTTAGCCTCCAGAACTGTGAAACGATAAAGCTCTCTTGTTTTAAGCCACCCACCTTGTGGTTCTTTGCTACAACAGTCCTAGGAAACTGACACAACTGCCCCAGTTTGAATTTTGGCTTTGTCACTTACTCTTCCATAATCTTAGGAAGCTATTTTATTTTATTTTATTTTAAAGATTTTATTGGGAAATTGGGGGAGGAAACAGCGTTGGGGAATCGGGGAAGGGGAACAGACAAGTTGCTGTCCTTTTGTTCTTCAGTCTAGATGTGGAGAACATCATTTCAGTGGCCCATGTTGGTATTGTGATCATTGCGCTCTTCCCGCTGAGGCAGATTGGTCACTGGCCATCAGATGGCTGCTCACGGCGACTCTTGGCTGCTCACACCGGCTGTTGGCCACTCACTGTAGCTCACAGCAGCCCACTGCAGCCCACTGCAGCCTACGCCATTGCCAGCGACTCACCGCAGCCCAGCTCTAGGTTGAGCTGTTGTTCAGCATCTTAGCTGTGGAGGGCGCAGCGTCACTGGCCCCCATTTGGGATCTGAACTGGGGCCCTGCTGCTCAGAGCTGGCGTCCCAAGCCAACTCTTAACAAATTAGCCACTCGGCCGGCCCTTAGGAAGTTATTTTAGTTTCTCTAAATTTTAGTTTCCCCAAATGTAAAAAAGGGGGGGAGGGAGAGGGAGGGAAATTATACTACCAGATTTATAGGATTAGATAAGAATTAAAATAATGTATGTAGAGCACTTTGCATCATGCCTGGCAAGTAGTAAGCATTTAATAAATTTCAGCTAATATTAGCTCAAAGGGAGTAAACCACCAAAGGTAACTTTTTCTTAAAAATATGCCTTCTGTAGACTATGATCATTACAATGCCAAAGTCATAAGATTAGGGTAATATTATGTAATAAATGAACAGTAAGAGCTCCTCTTAAATACTTACAAGTCAATTCAGAGATATAATAATACTACAATGAGTCTATCATCTATCCATCCATTTATGTATTTATTCTCTAATGATTTGTTCAAACAACCAATTTCAATGGTTTCTGGAATGAATGTAACAGTTTAGTAGAGTATATTTTGCCCAACTGTGTCAAAACTTAATTTACTTGAATGCTCTCTGTATCTGAGGTTGCTTTCCATTTTTCAAAAATGTTCTATAGGTCCTTTTAAAACGACATAAAACACCTTGCTCAGATTGGCTGTTATTTTATACCTTATAGTAGAGCCAAGTCTGCATATATCAGAAACAATTGGACTAAATGTCACTCTGGAAGCCCAGGTTAATGTCACTTAAAAAGAAGTCAGAGAAAGAAAATGAGATCAAGTCTGACATCCCTAAAGGAAGGGAGTTTTTCATTCAAAGTTGTGTTCCAGTATAATGATACCTGAGTTGCGAAAGAAAAGAAGTGCTACAGAAATGTGGTGACATAATGGAGTATTTCTCAATATTGTAAGATCCCAGTAACCCTTCCAGTCACTATTGCCGGCTCTCTGGATCTTCTGTTCATTCATGTTTATGTGCACATATATGCACATACGTGCCCCTGTGGATGGACACACACACACACACACACACACACACACACACACACACACTTTCTCTACCAAAATTCTTAACAGTTTGCTGTCATGATGCAGTATGTAGTACCTTCTTTCTTTAATGACAGTTTCAGAATAGTCAAGATATGATTTCTTGATTATTTAAAAAGAACTGGCAAGGAGTTTAGAAAGGAATAGATGAAGACTACCAATGGAGGGATAATAGTAACGCCGTTAGGAATGAACAACAGCCTACAATAGAGACAGGACAAAGGAACAAATTGAGCAGAGACCATCAGAAGGAGGAAGCTTTGAAAAGCAGCGTGTGCATAGTAACACCTTCATAATTATTTTCCCTGTCATATATTAATATAGAAATGAGCAGACCTGTGCACATGGATGAAAATATATTCCTTATCCAATTGTGAGAGCGTTGAGACAAAGTAAAAATGTTGAATTATGTTTGCATCTAATCATCTTCAAAATCCATCTCTACAGGAAAAAAAGACCTAAAAAAGCTAATTTTTAAAAGTTCTCTTTCTTTTTTTTAATCATTGAGATGTAATTGACATATAATATTGTATTAGTTTTAGGTGTACAACATAATGATTTGATATATGCACGTACTATGACATGATTACCACAATATGCTTAGTTAGGATCCATCACCACACATAGTTATCCATTCATTCATCAATGGACACTTAGGTTGTTTCCATTTTTTGGATATTATAAATTATGCTGCAGTGAACATGGGAGTGCTGATATCTTTTCAAGATAGTAATTTTGTTTCCTTTGAGTAGATACCCACAATGGAATTGCAGTGTCCTATCGTAGTTCTATTTTTTAATATTTTGAGGAACCTCCATACTGTTTTGCATAATGGCTGCACCAATTTACTTCCCACCAACAGTGCACAAGGGTTCCCTTTTCTGCACATCCTTGCCAACAGTTATTTCTTGTCTTTTTATAGCTATAACAGCTATTTTAACAGGTGTGAGGTGTTATCTCACTGTGGTTTTGACTTGCATTTTCCTGATGATTAGTGATATTGAGCTCTTTTGCATGTACCTGTTGGCCATTTGCATATCTTTTTTGGAAAAATAACTGCTCAAGTCCTCTGCCCATTTTTTTTTTAATCAGATTGCTTGGGGTTTTTTTGTTTTTTCTTTCTATGACATTGTATAGGTTCTTTATATATTCTGGATATTAGCCCCTTATCACATATATGATTTGCAAGATTTTCACCCTTTCTGTGTATTGCCTTTTCATTTTATTGATGGTTTCTTTGGTTGTACAGAAGCCTTTTAGTTGGATGTAGTATCTTCTTTCTTTACTGACAGTTTCAGAATAGTCAAGATATGATTTCTTGATTATTTTAAAAAATCAAAAGATCTAGCAACCCTGGGCTCTAATTTCATATAGCAATCAACTGTGGCTAAGAAATGACTACTCCTTTCAGCCAGAGAATCCACCCTTTTGCTTACTGCATTCCCACCCAGCTTGTTACATTCATTTACACTTCCTACCTGGTCCTTGCTGGCATTTATGACTTCTCTTTTACAGTGTCAATTACAACCTAAAAAGGAAATCTCATGATGCTAGCACAGCAGTGATGCTAGCACATCAGTAACTATCACCCAATGGACTTCTAGCACTTCTAGAGTGGAATAGTGGCGTTCAGAATTTTTATTTTTATTTTTGTTCATCCATTCACTCAACTATTACATATAAACAACTCTCCAAGCTGTTGGAATAATGGTGAACAAGATTCACACTCTCATTGTTTTCAAAAAGTTTGGAAACTAGTGGAATAAGCTAGATATGTAAATGAACAATTAGAATGTGATAAATGCATTTATGAGAAAATATGAGAAATGTACTTGCATGGTGTTCTGAATCCTATAGGAAGCTTTCAGAAAATAGAAGGAAAATCATGCACTTGTGATATCCTGACAGTAAGGGGGGAAAGTATTTCAAAGAATAAGTGAACAGCAGCAAAAGATGCCGAGATACTAAATAATAAAATGTATCAATTGAATTTAGCAATAAAGATGTCTTCCTAGGAGAACTTGTTGAGACTGGATGCTATGGAATTGTGTAAAGACAAGACAGATTTTAATGGCTGAATTGGATAAGGAAGTGGAGACAGAAAACATAGAAAACTCTTTCATGAGTTTGTTAGGGGAGAAACATATAGTCTGGAAATCCAAACGAGAAAATGGGTGTGAGATATTTTTTTGATAGAGTGGGAGAACTAGAGATTGAAACGTGAGACAATGGATGGAATGCAAAGGAATGCCTGAGGTGCTTTGTGCTGAATAGACAGGTAGGGCCAGGATCCTGGGAGTAGGAAGATTTAGCTTAGACAAGATGACAGCCAATGTTTCTAATGTAAAACAGTCAGAATAGATATGGATTGAACTAAGTTTTAAGGTAACTGGAAGTTGGATGAGTTCCCATCTATAGGCTTTTATTTTCTAGGGAAATTGGGAGGTAAGTGATTGGGTGTGAGTGAGGATACAAATTGTTGGATCTGGAGCATGAGTTAAATAGAGAAAATGGAAAAGAATGGATGAGATTATTAAGAGCTAAAAAGATACAAACAAAAGAATTTCCAGGGGTGGTCAGTTAGCTTTGGTGCTTAGAGCTCAGTGTTCATAACACCAAGGTTTCAGGTTCAATCCCCACATGGGCCACGGAGCTGTGCCCTCCACAACTCGATCGAAGACAACTACTTAAAAAAAAAAAAGAATTTCCAGTTTAGGATGTATATCAACTTATAGTAACATTTGTTTGTGTGTCTTTCATTTTATGTTTCTTAAAAAATAACATTTCGGCCACATAGTTGTGAAAAGGCAGATCATTTGACTCATTTAGCCTTCAGGGTTTGATGAACAGAAGGAAAAGTTCATCAAGGGATCTGAAATCCTAACGAAGGACTGGTAGAATGATGAACTAATAAGTATAAACTAAATAGGGGGGGAAAAATTAAGACAAGAGGAGAAAATAGAAGGACCAAGTGACTGCTGGTTTCTGGGCAAAGAACCAAAAATATATGCGAGAGGAAAGCACAGAAGTGTGCTTAGAAAATGAGGGGTCTGCCATGAAGACTTTTGAAGTGGAGCATCATATGATCAAGCCCAGAGCATGGCGGTAAACTGTGGATGTTTAAAGTAGGTGAGAGATGTGAATGTGAATGAACTGAGAGGCCAGAGCATTGGATAGGTCAAGAGAAAGTTAAAAACATTGGCAATGAGGCAAGACTTATAGATAAATAAGAAAATAATGGTATTGTAGCCTTGATAGAGAGAAGAGACCTGATAACACACAAACCAGAGATTAAGGATTAGATAGACAAGTGACATGAACTTCAAGGAAGCCTTCGGATGAAACAACAATGTTCTGGAAAGGGCAACAAAGAAAGAAGAAAACATGGATCTATATAGGTGTGAAAGAGCTTCTTAGGATTTCTGGATGACAAGCTTACTTCATTGAAAATGCTCATGAAATTATTTCACTACATTCTGTTTTCCACTTTATTTATCTACATATTATTTTTTCTTGGCACACACATAGATCTAAGTGTTTGTATTGAGGATTTCACAATTATTTTACTTTTATGAGTGGAGTGCCATATATCAGGAATAGGATGCCAAAATACATATTCTCCCGTGACTCTTGAAGTTTAAATAATGTTTTCCGTTTCCTAGCTTCCCTCCCTATTAGCAATTGTAATTTTGTCATGGTCACAGACCAGTTCATATTGTCACCCTGGTGCTGGGAAGAAGATTAAAGCTAACAGTTTTGAAAAATTGTTTCAAATTAGATGGTGAGGCTTCAAAAAATGTGGTCTCATAATTATTATTTGAAATCATTTGAAGGGTTTTTCTGTCCTGTGTATTATGCTAAGTTAATTGTTTCTATGATCAAGAGAACTCCCAAAGGACATATTTTCTTGTCTAAATAAATTTAGTGAAGCTCAAACTGTACGTTTTGGCTTCACTTCACAGATTTTAAATAATATCAAGCCTCAAAGCAAATTTATATTCCAAAATAAGTGAGAGCAAGTCACAAATGACAGAATCCATCTCAACACCTGTAGGGTATGCCGATTAAATAGATGTTCCTTTGAAATTTGAACCTTTCATAAATGATGTTGGGTTAATTTGGATTCCTCTAAGTAGATGCTTTCATTTTCTGGGATAAAACTATAGGGAAAAGGGAAGTTATCCTACTCATTTCCTATGCTTTTCCATCTCTACCTTCTCTTTCCCATCTTTATAATTTCTTGCCAGTCCACTTAATCTTTTTGAGCCAGCATTCTCTTTTAGTCATGAAATGGGCGGGGAGAATCTTTAAGATTCTTACATCCTTGAAAAGCTGTGATGCTTTAAAGTGCTTTAGAAAACTGTAGAGAAAGAAAAACAGGAAAAGCGTAGAGAGTTATGTATTATTGTTACTAGAGCTGTGTATTATTGTTATTAGAATACAATAAACAAATCAAAGCATCTTTAGAGAGAAGAAAATGCATTGTTAATTATATAAAAGTCATTTTAATTATATAAGAGTAATTATATAAAAGTCAGCTTCCCAAGTGCCTAGGACACTGAACACATGGTAAATGCCTACTCTTTCACAAAAGGCCTCAGGATTTTACATTTGGAAGTTATCTCAGGTCATCTATTAAATATTTAATTTTACAGATGAAGAAAGTGTGGTTAAATAGGATAATTTATTTGCTGAAGGTCATACTAGGCAACTAAATGGTGAAAACAAGGCTAGGATTTTGATGAGTGGTTAACACCAATTCTACGTGGCCAGCCATTTGCATCAAAGAAAAAAAGTGAGGTTTGGGAGATATTACCAACAGCTAATATTCAGTGTGGTGGGAAAAACAACTACTTGTAACAAATATATTTGTTAATATCTTCAATATATAGAGTTCTTATACATCAATATAAAGTTAACCAAATCATTGAAAAATGTGTAAAAGTGATGACCATACAAGTCACATAAAGATTTAAAATGTGACGAAGGAGTGATAACAGGATGATGGGGGGCTAGGCGTGAACTACTGGGATTTGAATTTAGTTACAGGTGAAGAAGTGATGGCAGGTAGTGTAAATGGACTCCTGTATAAGGCACCTCTCTCAAGATAGGTCATTACAGATTTTTCTTTATTTCTTCAAAAAAACGTATAACCCCTTAGAAGAGGAAGGGCTGTTTCTACCAGCAAGGGAGGCTCAGTATAATTTAGGGGTTAAAAATTCTCAGCATATTTGGAATCTACTCAAATGTCCCCATGTCAATTTTCAGGCCCTCACTCATTCTCAACCAGAACCAAAGCTTTAACATAGACTCTTCAAGGGTTTGAATTTAAACTGTATTGTGATTCAGCCAATGGCAGGATTAAATTTTGAATGTGGTTTTCAGAAATGTCAGCCTGAAGATACACAATATAAAGGATTATTTCTGGGCATAAATAAAAATCTTGAAAGACATGAGCTCATACTTTTCTCTTTTTTTTCTTTCATTCTTTCTTTTTTTTTTTTTTTAGAAAATTTTTATAAGCGTTTATTTGAGCCAAACTGATGATGTGTCCAGGGAGCAAGATCTCAGATGCTCCTGAGCTCACACTCCTCACACCCCACAGCCTTATATCCTTTCTTTCCGCTCTTCTGTTCTATCATACCAGGAACTTGGCCATTCAACCCTAGTGCCACCAACACATATAACCCCAAGTGCTGACAAGTCATAATTTAAGTAACTGATTTGCCACTGCAGTGAATGGACACTCCGTGTCCCATCTATCATTACCAATGAGAAGGCCTTGAAATGTGATCACAGTAGGGAACAAAATCTGGATTCCCAGTTTTAAGATGTTGTTCTCTAAAAGCTGCTAATGTTACTAAAGACAGCATCGATCTAGATGTGTCCAGAAAACAGTAATAATAGCAATAATGAACAGCAATAATAGGAGTATTACAAGAAGGAGTGGTTTAACTGAGAATTGGGATTTACACCGATGTGGGAGAAATGGTGAAATTAAAGATGTGGAAGGGCGAGTCAGAGGATGAGAGAGAGCCTTCCTGAAGGATTGGAGCAGGTGAAAAGGGCAGAACATGTGGAGAAGTCTGAGAAGCATGAGTATTTGGTCACCAAGGTGGGACCGTAAAGTAGGAATTAGAGGGATGGGGAGTGGAGAGGTCTGTAAAGCGGCCACATTAGTCTACTCGTAAATGCTTCCCTATCTGCTGCCATCTTGAGAAACCACCACAGTGGTTTTCACTTCCCTTCTGCGTTTTAATCCTTCATGATTTTCTCTCATTGGTAAACTTCAAACTAAAGCCATTCGAGGAAGGTGATTCTGGGAGACATAGCTAGAAGTGGAGGTGTCACTGTCAGCAGTCCCTTGTATGACCTTAGTAAGAAGTTCCGTTTTTCCTTTGGATATATGAAGGTCTTTAGGCCTCTCTTCAGAGAAGACTTCCAACTTCAGAATCCAACCTAGGAGCTGGAACAAGAATCCTGAAAGTAGGAACTCAGTCAGTACTTTGATGATTATATCAACCACCTCTACATTTTTTTTAAAAAAATCGGGTAATTGGGGGAGGGGAACAGACAAGTTACTGTCCTTTTGCTCTTCAGTCTAGTTGTGGAGGACGTCGCTTCACTGGCCCATGTTGGTATTATCATTGCGCTCTTCCCTGGTGAGGCAGCCACTTGCTGGCCATTGGACGGGACGGCTGCTCACGGTGGCTCATCGCAGCTCATGAAAACTCACAACAGCTGCCGGCCAGCCCCACTGCAGCTTACACCGTCACCGGCGACTCACGGCAGCCCAGCTCCAAGTCGAGCTGTTGTTCACCATCTTAGCTGTAGAGGGCACAGCATCACTGGCCCTAATGTGGGATCCGAACCAGGGCTCTGCTGCTCAGAGCTGGAATTCCGAGCCAGCTCTTAACCACCGCGCCACTCTGCTGGCCGCACATCTTCATCCTTGAATAGACCCTTCAGGAATGCAAGTGGTCAGAGGAAAAACAGTGTGCTCTCCATAAGAGATGTTGTGTGAGTTTCTGTCCTCAATGAACTAACTTACCCCTGTCATGGGGAAACACAATACAGCATCAAGAAGCAAACATTCTGAAAACAAGTGCAAATCAAGACAATTCACATTTTAGTCAAGCAAAATCAACATTCAGGAAGTGGTGTGCTGGGGTTTATTTGTACCAGCTTATAAGAGCCAATTATGAAATACTCAGGAATTCTGAAAACTGACATTACCAATTAGAAATCGGCCTTAATGACAATATTTGTGAAAATTGGGAAATACTATAAATCAAAACTATTTTTTCCTTAGAAAATCCTGTTAAATATTTACCAGCAAACCATTGCACACTGCATATCCTAATATACCCTTTTCCAGCTCCAAATTCTAGGTAAGATCAAGGTACTTAAATAGTAAATTTTTTTTAACTTGTCATCTGTATTTATAATCCAACATTAACACATATTTCTTATAAGAAAAAAATATAAAAGTATTTATTAAAAACCTGAATTCATTATTTTTAATGCAGTTATTTTTTAAATACGAGACAGAGGTTAGTAGTTGCCATTCAGTTCCATTTTAACATATTGAATATTTAGCAGAAAAACAACATGTTTGGAACAGCATTAAATAGTAAATTTTTTATTAAGTTAACATTTATTGTCCTTTGAAGTCAGTAAGGCTGATCTGATGTTGGAGTAATTAACAGTTAGTTTTAACTAACTGTTAGTATTAACATGGGAAGTTCATTTTAGAAAAGGAAATAAGCTTAAATTTTCTGCAGTACAGAGACAAACTACATGAAAACATGGAGCTAATTAAAGTCATTCAAAGAGATAGCTAAATAATATACATATATATATTTTTAAAAACTATTTTATTTTGTAAATCACATCATGATTTCACATTAGGATCCTTGCATAGATTTTGAATACATACCTGAAATAACTATACATTGTATATATACAAGGCAGAAATGAATTATAATTAAGAAACTTCAAAAGTCAATTTGTCAGTGATGATGGATCTTTCATAGAATGTTTTTGTCAATATAAAACCTGAATCAAAAATGAATAATTAGTTCATTAGCCTTATGCTTTTCAGGCAAACTATTTATTTTTTTGATTGAATTCCCTTAGTAGTTTGTTGAACTTTAGGTGCTTTTTAAATTAACAATTTACAGTTAAAACTAAAATGAAAAATATATGGAATTTGGATGAATATTTTTGCATGTGTGTCTTAACAGCTTTATTGGAATATAATTTACAAAACCACAAAAGTTACCCATTGTAAGTATACAATTCAATGACATTTAGTAAGCTTACAGAGTTATGCAATCATCACCAAAATCCAATTTGAAAACATTTTTATCATACAAAAAAATATCTTTGAGCTTGTTTTACATCAGTCCCTACTCCCACCCCAGGCAATCATTCATTTGTTTTCTGTATTTCTAAATGTGTCTGTTCTGGACATTTATTGTAAGTGGAATCATAGGATATATGCCCATTTGTTCTAGCTTCTTACACTTGTGTGATGTTGTGGAGGTTCATTCATGTAGAGCTTATATCAGTATTTCATTCCGTTTTATTGCTGAGTAGTATTTCGTTGTATATATCTACCACAGTTTATATATCCATTCATCAGTTGATGATTCAGCGTTTAGTATTAGCTAATAGAAATAATACTGGCATGAACATACATTCACAAGTCTTCATATGTTTTATTTTTTATTGTTTATTTAAACATGTTTTCATTTTTCTTGGGTAGATTACTAGAGAGTGGAATTGTTGTGATGTTTGGTAAACTTACGTTTAACATTTTGAGAAACTAACAAACTAGTTTCCAAAGTGGCTGTATTATTTTACATTCCCACAAACAAGGTAACAGAATTCCAGGTATTCCATATCTACACCAACACTTAGTATTTTGTCTTACCAATTATAGTCATTTTAGTGAAGTAACTTTAAAAAAATGTACAAGATTTGCACCCTGAAAACTATAAAATATATAGCTGATTCCTCAAAATTATGGTATGTTGGGGTTTCATTTTAATTCCATTTAAAATAATTTCTGGTGTTTCTTTTCATTTCTTCTTTGGCTCATTGAGGAACATCCTTTTTAATTTTCATGTATTTGGGGGTATTTCTGGTATCTCACTGATACTGATTTCTAATTATATTCCATTGTGGTCAGAAAACATACTTCATGTACTTTAAAAGAAAATTCATTGAGACTTATTTCGTAGCCCCTTGCATAGCCTCTCCCTGAGAACATTCCTTGTGCACTTGAAAAGACGGTGCATTCTGCAGTTGTTGTTTGAAGTGTTCTATATGTGTCTATTGGATTGAACTGGTTGAAAGGTTGAAAGTATTGTTCAAGTCTTCTACACCCTGGCTGGATTTTTTTTTAATTGTTCTATTAATTACCGAGTGAGATATTGGATTCTCCAACTATTAATTTTGAAATGTCTACTTCTCCTTTCAGTTCTGTCAGTATCTGCTCTATGTAGTTAGAGGTTCTGTTGTTAGGTGTATATACACTTACATACAGTAAGTCATCACCTAAGTCATTGATAGCTTCTTATAAACAGGGACTTCATAAACATCATGGAATAAAATCAATTATACCACAGGCTAATTGACATAAACAAGAGTTAAAAGTTCCGACGGCATATTTCTGGTCACAAATATATCACCAAACTTCTAAATAAAGATCCAAGACATTTCTAATAGTAAACATTGAAGTAAATGTGCACAATGCATACACTGTTTTAAAAGGTTAATAAAAACAAGGAAGATAATTCTTTTCTAGCTTGCTTATGTCAGTTCAGGGTCACAAGTGGCCAGAGCCTCTCGAGGCAGCTCAGAGTACAAGGTGGGACTGAACCCTGAGTAGGATGCTCTTCCATCACAGGGGGCGTGCACACACACACATACACACACACACACACACACACTCTCTCTCTCTCTCTCTCTCTCTCTCTCTCTCTCTCTCTCTCTCTCTCACTCCAACTGGACAATTTAGACATGCCAATTCACCCAATGTGCACATCTTTGGGATGTGGAAAGAAGCCGGAGTACCCAGAGAAAGCCCATGTAAACATGGGGAGAACATGCAAATTCCACACAGTGGCCCTGGCCAGGAATTGATTTTTTTTCTCATCAATGTTATAATGAAATGATGTTGAGCAAAACGATGTTACTTGAGGTCCTGCTGTATATCTAACTATTGTGTTGATCCTTATATCATTATGGAATGCCCCTCTTTACCTTTAGTACTATATCTCATCTTAAAATAAATTTAGTCTGATATTAATATACCTACTCCATCTCTTATAGATACTGCTTGCATGATGTAATTTTTTCAACCTTTTTCTTTTAACCTATTTATGTCTTTGATTTGAATGTGTTTCTCTTATACATAACATATAATTGGATCTTGCTTTTTATCCAGTTTTAAAATCTCTGCCTTTTAAGGGAGGTGGTTAATTTTTTCAAACTTAATGTAAGTATTGATTTGGTTGGATTATGTCTGCCATTCTGTTATTTTTTTGTATTTATCTTTTGTTGTTGTTCTGTTCTTCCGTATTTGCATTCTTTGTGTTAAGCAAATATTTTTTAGTGTTTTCACTGTTGAATTATTCTGTTGATTATTTTACTATATTACTTGACTCATTTACTTACTAATTGCTCTAGGGATTACAGTATGCATCGTACATTATCAAAGTATAATTCAGAATAATACTAAGTTAGTTCTGATAAAAAATAGATACTTTATTCCAAGATGTCTCCCTCCCTCAACTTTCAGCTACTATAAAATATATCTATATCCAATAATTGTTATAAATGTTAAAAATCCAATAATACAGCATCACATTATTAATTTACATCTATATTTTAAAGAAGTTAAGGGGAAAGTAAGAAAAATATATTTGTTGAGTCCTTTATTACAACCTACATATTTACCATTTCTAGTACTTTCATTGCTTCCTCTGTAAATTACCATTCTTTTTTTAGGCTTCAGGATTTATTTAGTATTTCTTGTAAGCCATGTCTGCTAGCAACCAATTATCTTAGTTTGTTTATTTGGGAATATCTTTATTTTGCTTTCACTTTTGAAGAGTAGTATTGCTATATAGAATTCTTGCTTGGCAGTTTTTTCCTTTTCAGCCTTTTTAAATAACTATTTTATTGATATCTATAATACACATACCATAACATGTACCATCTTCAAAGTACAATTCAGTGGTTTTTTTAGTACATTCATTGCGACTTGATCAGCACTATCCTAATTCCAGAAAGTTTTCAACATCTGAATTTTTGCAATTGTGAACTATGCCGCTATGAATATTCTTTTCTGTGTATCTCATTAGCACACGCACAATCATTTCTCGCAAGTATAAACCTAAAGTACTGCTTAATCATTAGGTATAAAGAAGAGCAACTGTACCAGATAAAACTAACCTCATCTTCCTCCCACAGTGCATGTGCCTATTTCATCTCCTGTTATTTGGTTGCTGAGAATTCTAGGTGTAAGATTTTACTGGGGAATTGCGGAAGGGGAACAGCGCTGGGGAATCTAGGGAAGGGGAACAGACAAGTTGCTGTTGGTTTGTTCTTCAGTTTATTTGTGGAGGATGTTGCTTCTCTGGTCCAAGTTGGCACCATCATTGCACTCTTCCCGGGCGAGGCAGATCAGTTGCCGGCCTCTGGACATCCGCTCACGGCAGCTGCTGGCCGCTCACACTGGCTGCTGGCTACACATGGTAGCTTATGGCAGCCCACTGCAGCAGGGGCTGCAGCCTATGCCATTGCCAGCAACCCATGGCAGCCCAGCTCCAGGTCGAGCTGTTGTTCAGCATCTTAGTTGTAGAGGGCAGTGTCACTGGCCTTCATATGTGGGATCCGAACCGGGGCCCTCTGGCATCTCAAGCCAATTCTTAACCAACGCGCCACTCGGCCGGCCCTAGGTGTTCATATTCTTAAGCACACTTAGTATTCTTGGTTTGTGTTTCTAAGGCATGCTACACCTTTCTCATAAATCCCCCTTCAGACTTTCAAGTTCCTATCATTGGTCAGCATTGTTTTATAGCCATATGTATTTAAATTCATCAATTGCAAGGATAAGAGAATATCATTAATGCTTTTCTATGCTGTCCAATATGGTAACCACCCTCCACATGTGGCTGTTTAGTTCCTCAGTTGCACTAGCCACATTTCAAATGCTTACATGTGGCATGAGGCTACAATCATGGAAAACACAGATATAGAACATTGCCATCATTACAGAATGTTCTTTTGGACAGAAGTGGTTTAAACCAATCAGCCTTCCCTGAAGTACATAGTTGAGACTGGATACCTGAGTAAAATATTGGGGTTCTGAAAAGAGATGGATAGGTGCTTGGTTTTCAAGGAAAATAATGTCTGCTGTATGTGCTTACTTATCCAGTAATCAGTTTACAAAATAAGTATTTGCATGTAGGTTAACAAAGAGAGCACATTGCTGTGCTCGTCTCTTAAGCTGGGAAGGATCACATTTATTACCTATATAATTTTTTTTTTTTTTTAGCTGAGCCATCCTGCCACCTGTTGGCAGCTTAGTGGCAGCTCAGCTTGGGCTGGGAATCAAACCGGCAACCCTGTTGCTCAGAGTTCGCACTCTTGAGTGAGCTCTTAACCAACTGAGCCACTCGGCTGGCCCGCCTACCTATATAATTTTATTGGTGTTATTGTTGCAAAGATTTAATGTAGTTGATTAATTCGAGAAATTGTATTGAATAATCTAAACAGGAATGATAAGGTGCACAATGACTCTGGGCAGTTACCTGAAATGCACTGAAATTGGCCAGAGGGGTGAATTAAATGAAACAAGCACTCAACAGAACACTTTGTAGGCAGAGAGTGGCATAAGTAAGGAACAATGCAGCACCACACAGCCTTCTGAGATTTTTTAACCCTTAAGTTTCCATCACAGGAAACTTTTCATCCGAGGTCATTCTGAACAGAAGATTTAATTAAAAAAATAAAATAAATAAAAAATTTGATGAATCTGAGGCTGAATGGCGTTAGCAAAGAACCAAATCACAATTTCAAATAAGAAGAATAATTGGTTACGCCAGGGTTACAGTTGTGCTCATCTTCTCATTGACATGAAAGCAGAGAAATTATTTTGCCTTCTGGGTCTACTGTCCTGGTCTGTAATCCAAGAGGAATAGCGCCTTCCAGTTCTTTTAGATATAAAAAGCGACCTCAAAACTTAAATTCCAAGGCAGTGAAGCATCTATTTAAGTTGAATGGAATATTTGAAAGATGCTAAAATTAGAAAACATCAAATCATTAGAAGAAAAGTCGGAGTTATGTGGCACTGACAGTAAAAGAAACCAGATCATTAGAAGGTCAGTGGAATTGCTGACAGCACCGTGATATAATACAGCCCGCCTACCAGCACCATTAGACCCTCGGAGGGGCAAACTCCTTTGAGGGAAGCACGTGAGGACAGTAGATCACAGCCGGCTCCTGAAGCCGCAGCTGCTTCCTGTCTTCTAGCAACTTTGAAGTTACCTTTGATTTTCAGAAAAAAAAATCTCTTTATTTTCATTTCTTCCCCCTTCATAGTATCTCTGGTGTTCATCCTTTCTGTATTAGTCAGGGTTCTCCAGAGAATCAGAACTAATATACATATATATATATATATATATATATATATATATATATATATATATATATATATAT
>NW_017731372.1:3941546-3975644 GCF_001890085.2 Hipposideros armiger
AAATGTATATGCATTTAAGAAAGGAAAGCTGTATTAAAATTGTAATGCTCAATATATACCGATAACAAAAGATGAATACAAGTCACATTTGACTTTGGCAATGACAAGCAGTGCTCAGAGTGGTTACCATCAGTATACAGACATTTCTGATTATGGCGAACTACTGCTTGAGCAACATTGACCAAAGTGTCCGCTTGTGTACATTTCTTTGGCACCCCCAGTACATATGTGTGTGTGTGTGTGTGTGTGTGTATATATATATACACACACACACACACACTCACAGTAAAACCTTGGATTGTGAGTAACTTGGTTTGCGAGTGTTCCACAAGACGAGCAAACATTTCTAATACATTTTAACTTGGTAAACGAGCGATGTCTTGCAATATGAATAGTTTGTTTCCGGAACAAATTATGCTCGCAAACCAAAGTATTACTATATATATATATGGAGAGAGAGAGAGATTTTTAAAAATTGATGATATGATGGTGGGGTCTGGCAAGCCCCAAATCTGCGGGGCAGGCCAGCAGGCTGGAAGTTGGGGTCAGAGTGGATGTTGCAGCCTTGAGTCTCAATTCCACAGAATACCAGGCAAGATTTCTGTTTCATTCTTGAGGATAACGCCTTCTTTGAGGAATCTCAATTTTTGCTCTTAAGGCCTCCAACTGATTAGATGAGGCTAACCCACATTGTGTAGAGTAATCTGCTTTACTCAAAGCCTACTGATGTTAATGTTTGAAATGTTAATCACATCTAAAAACTGCCTTAACAGCAACACCTAGCTTGGTGTTTGACCAAAGAATCGGGTACCATCGCCTAACCAAGTTAACCCATAAGATTAACCATCACACTTTACTTTCCATTTATATATCTATCTTAAACCCATGCTCTCATCACCTCATGCTTGAAATGATTGAAACAGACCCACACCCACCCCAGGTAGTCTTCCTCCCCTCAGCTTCCCATTCTTCAGTTCACCTTATGTATTCTCTTCCCATTCTCTTAGCCAGGCTACCACACTGATTTCCAGCTACTCTGACTCTCCCTTCATTCTGTTCATGGTGATTCGTACTCTTCTCCACATGAGTGGCTCATTCTGTGCTTGTCATATCATAGTTGGGCTGTCACGTTTCCTCCTTTAATTGTCTACTGCTTTCCCTCTTACGGGTCCATTCAAATTCTATCTGCTCTAAGTCCCATGATGATCTTACGTCTCTAGAGCATTTATACCGTCTGTCACCAGTAGCTTCTGGTTTGGCAGTTAGTCATTCTCTAGTTGTTGAGTATATGTTATCTTTGTCCTCTCAATGAAATTGTAAGGAACTTGAAACAGCAATTGTGTTTCATTTCTGTTATGTGCTCCACCTCACCTAGGACAATGCTAGCTAATGGTTGCGTGAAGTAGGTACTTTGGCCATTCATGGATTATGGCAAAAGAAATATAGAACATTGTGCAATTTAAGCTTAAGTGATACATAACAGCTGTAAGCAGGAGCTAAAACAATACTGGGTCCTACAATTGAACTACTGAATTAGAACCTCTGAGGATGAGCCTAGAAAACTATTTTTAAACCATATTTTTGAAAAATTCCTCAAGGGGATTTTGATTTTGCAAGTCTGATATTCGGGGATTACCATACAGACCTCTTCCTGTTTCTGAGTACCCCATTAATTTACAAAAGAATTCTGAATATTTTTCCTTTAAGTAACTCTCAAATGTGTCCTTATTATTATTGCCTTGCATAAGGCTCCCCTTACTTTCCTACCTGGATTTCACCTATCCTCTTGACTGTTCTCCACACTTCCCATCAGGCTCCTGTTCAGAGTGTTTGGGCTTAAAATTTGCAAATTTGACTGTGCGGTTATGCATACAAGGCTTTAGGTTTTCCCCAATTGAGGATAAATTCCAATCTACTCTCCATACTTATAAAGCTGCTCAAGCAAGACATATATGCTTACCTTTATAGCGTAGGCCTCTTCCACTGCCTCCATTCATAATAAGTTACTCAAAACAGTTTTATCCTCTCATGAGTATTTACCTTGGTACATTCTTAAGAGACACATAATTAATGTCATTTGTCTAAAGAATTTTTATGAAATGGATCCTACGTATGTATATCCCAGGCATTGGAAGTCTCTAAGGTTCCTGATAGTAAAGACAACTTCTGGACACTACAGTTCAGTGGGAAGACAGATAAGTAGAAACGTATTTGACAAAAGCTATTGTGGAATGAGAACATATTATTTATCAGGACTGGACTAAGGATTTTGCATGGATTATCACTTGCAACGTTCACAGCCACACAATAGGAAGCTGGGCTAGAATCCAGGTCTTTGGAATTTGGAGCTTACTTTCTTAACCACTCTACTCCTCTGCTGCTGTGTTCAAAGAATTATGAGGAACCACAATCATATACTAAGAAACTTCTTTTTTTTTAAGATTTTTTTTTTTTATTGGGGAATTGGGGAAGGGGAACAGCCAATTTGTTACCAAGTTGTTTTCTTTCAATCTTAGTTGTGGAGAGCGCAGCTAGCTCAGCTCCAAGTTCAGTCACCATCCGGCCACCTGTCGGCAGCTCGTGGCCGCTCAGCTCAAGGTGCGGTGTTCAATCTTAGTTGTGGGTGGGCATAGCCCACCATCCCATGTGGGAGTCGAACCAGCAACCTTGTTGTTAGGAGCACGTGCTCTCGCCAGCTGAGCCATCTTGCCACCTGTTGGCAGCTCAGAGGCAGCTCAGCTTGGGCGTAGCTCACTGGCCCATGTGGGAATCAACCGGCGACCCTGTTGCTCAGAGCTCATGCTCTTAACCAATTGAGCCACTTGGCCAGCCCCCTAGGAAACTTCTTAAATTACTGATGGCACAGTCTCCTGGATTAACAGAAAGGAAAATTAAATGACATAAATCTAATACTTTACCACTTCCTTACATTGCACTGGAACTAATATTTTACTTATGTTTAGAGCACCAGAAATTAATAAAGTGTCTGTTATGTGGCAGGTACCAAATAAAAACTTGAAAGTTCTAGTTCCTTTCCTTCAGCTGTCTCAGATCACTTCAGCAGCCCTCTGCATATTGACACTGACAGAGCTGAGTTTGAATTCTGGCTCTGGTCTTCTGTTAGTGATTTGTTATTACGAAAGTTATTTAACCTTTCGTTCTTAGTTTCCTCTTCTGTAAAATGAAAAATGCAATTGCCTGTAAACCATGCTAATTTTAATGAAAGGTTTAAGTAAGAAAATTACATAATCAGATTTGTGGTTTGGGATTAGTGATAGAAGCAGCTGTGTGAAATTGTCTAAATAAAAGGTAACAATGAACTAGATAGATTATGTCAGCAGAGGGTATGGAGGGAAGAAAACTCATGCATATCCACGAACAGAAGTTTTCTCAACCAAGTTATGGAAGATGTAGGATTCGCTTCACAACTTGCTTTTCACAATAACACAGACCTTGACCTAAACCCTACGTTTCAAACTTCTTCACTATTATAATTCTCAATTAATTTGAATCACTGAGTTTCATCTACTGAATGAAAGGCTTGTGTAACAGCTAAAATAATTTCTTATGGAAAATTCTATGATACTGTAAGGGATGTGACTATTTCATGGAACAAAAAATATGTAAGTTGAAGGATAAAATGTAGAATTCTAATGTACTTAGGGGGGGGATTTTAACTGGTCTCAATCTTTTCATTTAAAGTGGAGAGTTGAGAAATAATCTAAAAATTAAATAACCAAGAAACAGCAATGAAAGCATTTTATTAAAAATCTGGAGGTTTTTAATAAAGAATTAAATAGAAATGCTTTTTCTATGTATTCTATTATCTAGTTGCCCAGAAGGCAACTAGATCTCTGAGATTGAGGCTTCTGATATTGAAGAATTAGGCCTCTATTCTCAAGCGTCCAGGCAGCTCAATCTGGTTTTAAGTAGAGGGTTGCTTGTGACACAGTAACCTACAAAGGAAAAACTAGCAAGCCTATAGAAAAAGCTTCCTTTCCAGACAAAGTTCCTGAAGTACACAAGATATCCAAGGAGAAATATTCCCATTCTAAGAGCTCATGTATCCCTAATTAGTCAACACCCTTTAAATTTTCAGAGTTTCACAACAGGGAAGCTCTGAGCACACATTTAATGTCTATTTAAAGGAACACATCTACATAATTTTATCATTAAAATAGTCTGAACACTAGGCATTTAAAAAATATGTCTGATTTAATAGTCTTTGAAAATTAAATTGATTTGATATGAAAAATTTAAACTTTATTTAATGTCATTTTTGATATGTGCTATTGAATAAATGAAAAATGGCATATGCTTTACCTTGAATATTGAATTATTCCAATCAATAAAATTATTTTTCTCAATTACTCTAGATTGAAAATCACATAGTATGTTAATTTATTAAACTAAAGGGAAATCAATAAAAATTGGTTAATGATATGTTAAACTAAAATGAGAATTTATCACTTCAAATGAGTAGAAGTTTATTCTGATTATGAACATAGAATGAGACCTAAAAATTAACTTATCTGAAGTGCAATATGATAAGCTTATTATTAATATTTTGAAATGTGATTGGGGTGTATTACATTCATCAGTAGTACATTTACATAATATAATTTATTGGAGACAGCTGGAGCAATATTATTAAAGTAGGAGAGGAAAATTAATATATATGTAAATGCCAGCATTAGAATTGAAGCTAATAACAGCGGACACTTCTCCATAAGGGATTTTCATTGGCTAACTTTTTTAGAATAGCATTGCTATATTGAGCTAATTACTGTTCACAACCATCTCTGCTGATCTCTTGGGCTAATGTGCATAGCTTTCTTTTTATACCACTTTATTTCAGTCCTTTACAGAGCATGCATAGAAATTTTAATATTAGAAAGGTATAGGCTTTCATTATAATAAACATGTGTTACTGGTAATGTTTAAAAAGACATACATTGTCCTTAATGTTTAAAAAGACATCTATCTATCTATCTATCTATCTATCTATCTATCTATCTATCTATCTATGTGTATCTATTCCCTACTAAATAATAGTGGCTACAGAGAATTTGAAGTGAGTCTGATATTTTGGAATATGTCATGAGAGGAAGAACTGATCTGCACTGGTGGTCAAAATCATTAGCTAGATGAAAAGCTGTACTGCAAGATGATTGACTATCCAGAAGTTTCAAGAGGAAATCTAACTATGTATCCTCCATCTTCTAGGGAATGATGGTTCTGGACAACCTTACCCCTTATGTTTGGGTGTTACTGGAGCACACTAGAGAAAAAAGTAACCTGAGATTAGACGAACAGAAATGGAGAGATATCAAAGGAAGAGTTAAAGGGAGAAAAAAAAGCAGAGATAAGCAAACACATGTGTGCGCGCACACACACACACACACACACACACACACACACACACTTAATCATGTGATAAATACTGTGAAGGAAATAAAACTCTAAAGACCGTTGGGGAGTCCTCGATGTTGGTGTGTACATAATTTTATATGGCGTGGTCAGGGAAAGCCTTCCTGGAAGGATGACTTCAGAACAAAAACCTGAGGAAGTGAGGGAAGCAAGCCATACAGACAGGATGAACCTGGCAGAGGCAACCACCAATGCTAAGACTGCAGCAGAAGCCTGTTAACATATTTGACGAATGAATCCAGGGGCTAGTGTGACTACAGCGGGGAGAACAAGGGGGGAGTTGTAAAGGATGAAATCAGAGAGGCAGCATGAGACTGGATTGTGTAGGGTCTTGTGGGTCAGGACACGGAATTTAGCTTTCATTCTGGATGGAATGGGAAGGCATTTAAAGGTGCTAGAGGAGCAGGGTGAATATTATCTGACCTACAGGTTAGTAGCATCACTCTGGTGCTGTGTTGAGACTATGTTCTCATGAGGGGAAGGGCAGGGCAGAGGCAGAAAGAACAATTTAAAAAAAAAGAAAAGAAAAGAAAAGTCTTGGGCCTGCCAAGTGGCTCAGTTGGTTAAGACCTCGCTCAAGAGTTTGAACTCTGAGCAACAGGGTCCCGGTTTGATTCACGGCCTGAGCTGAGCTGCCGCTGAGCTGCCAAGCGGTGGCAGGATGGCTCAGCTAAAAAAAAAAAAAAAAAGTCTGCAATAACTTGGTGAGAGGTGAGAATAGCTTATATTCTGGTGTTAATTGAGGTGGTGGGAGGTGGTAGTTTCAAAGAAAGAGTTTACTATCTGATTGGATGCAGGGTGAGAAAGAGAATGATTCCAAGGTTTTGTCCTGAGCTATTGGAAAGATGTTATTGCCATTCACTGAAATTGAGAAGGCTGGAATAAAAAGCTGTGTGGGAAGATCAGAACTGGTGTTTTAGGATATGTCTATTTGAAGATTCCTATTAGGCATCCAAAGGAAGAGGTTAAATAAGGAGTTGAACTTGAGACTGCAGCGCATGAGCGATGAGTAATAAATGACATTTTTTAAATGGTACATAGTCATGTAAGCTTGCCAACTTTTTAGTCTACATCCTTTTTTCTTCAGTCATTTATAGGAAGACACATTTAAAACACAATTTGCTATTAGCTGGAAGCTTTTTATGTACAACTGAATTTACAATTGTAAGTGCATTTGCTCACCGTGATACACTTCTAAGGCAACCATATACTAGCTAAGCATCTTAGTGCCAAGTATTCAGTATTGAAACAGGGTCTAGTTGGGACCCCCACAAAAGAGGCCTTGCAATGTCCCTTGCTTCATCTCTCCCTGCCCTAGAGATTTACAATTGATCAACCCCCTCCCTGAAGTTTGAGCTTGGAATGTCCCCTGTCTCAGTTCCTGAGTTTGGAATATACCCTGTTTCCAGGTCCCTGCTTTAGATAATTACCCTGAAACTTACTTACTTACTGATCACAATACTCCTTGCTTACTGATCACAATCTCGATGGCCTAGCATTCTTTCCAGGTTACTGTCATCACTGCTCCTGGGTTAATGACCCTGTTGGAGAGCCACATGACCTGAGGGAAGGCTCCATGCAGACCCCGGAACCATCTCGTGGCCCCTGGAGGAATGTCCAGATTTTCCCTTAAATATCCCAGGCTGATCTGAGAATGTTAAGGCAGTTTTTGGAGCAGTTAACCCATTGCCATCTCGGACCACTGGTGCTCTGATAATAAACGCTTATTCTATGACCCAACTCCTGTGTCAGTCTATTGGCTGAGCAGCACAAGCTGCATGAGTCCCGGACTCACTTGGCTTCCGGTTTCAGAATGTCATTACACTCAGTTTACCAAATTAGTCCTCATGTGGCATTCATCACCACTCATTGCCTCACCCTACTTATTGCCAGAGGACTTGTTGTGTCTGCTCGTTCACAGGCCATGTAAGAACTCACGAGGCAGGTAGAAACACAGAAGGAAGATTTATTAAAGTAAAAGAAGGGTAGGCTGGGTAGAGTCTGCTGGAAACTACTACATGGAGTCTTTGTTGGGTCTCAAGTTTTATATTTTCTAACCAGGATGTAAATTCCTTTGGCCTGTAGTGGAATCTTCTATTGAGTTCAGCTTTGTCTGTTAGGGTGGGAGAAGGTGCAGTTAAGCTGGCTGTCACCACCTTTGCATGGGTTATGTAGATTTCAGTTGGAGCCAGGACAGTGGGTCCCATACAGATGCAAAACCTCTCCCAAGTCACAGGGCCTGTACCGGGAAGGAGTAAATACAAACATTGAAACTGCTATGCATAGTAAATGTATAGGAAGCAGAATCATTAAGAGGCAAAGAAAGAAAAGTTTCAAAAAGTCCCAAGCTAAATTACACTTGTTAAATCAAATTATACCAAAGAGACAAATCTCAAAATAGAAGATAAAGTACCACCATTACAGTCTCCCTGCCTTAACAGGACTCAGTTCTTCAGGTTTGTTGTGTTTTTTTTTTAATTAACATTTTCCTCTTACACATATTGTTACCGGAGAGCAGGCCCTCCTCAGCACGCTGTCCAGGTTCTTGGTGTCTCGAGCAAAGACTTGAACAAGATGCCGAAGTAAAGTAGTGAAAGAGCAGTTGATTAGAAGAAAAAGTGCACTTCTAAGAAGTAGAAGCGGGCCTGAGCAGAAAGCAGTGGTTCAAAGGCCATTGTTAGGAGAGAAAGTACATTGGAGCAGACCCAAGCAAAAGCATGTCAAAGGCTCGAGGAGCAAGGCAAGGGCCCAAAGCGCCAAGGGCGTCATTATTTGGAGAAAAAGTACACTCCAAAGAGTTTGGAGTGGGCCGAACAAAAGAAGGGACTCAACAAGGCGCTGACTGGCCTGGACTTGGCGTTTTTTTTTTTCTCTAGAATGGGCTGTTCCTCTCTGGGCATGGGACCACTTGATTGACACCTGTGTATGACAAAAGGCTATTTTTGTCACCTCACCTTTTAGACTGAGCATGTTCCTTCCCAGAGTTCAGCCTATTATAATGATATTAATGAACTTCCGGGCATATATATGATATTACAATGATGGCATAATGAGGCCCAGGTGTAATGAGGGTCAGTATGGCCTTGACTGTGCAGGTGTAAGTGAATTACAGTGAGAAGGAGAAGTTTTGGGCAGAGAGGGGAGGTCTCTTGGGTGGTCGCATCCTGTGGGTGATGTTGGACATGCAGGAATGCAAAGACCCGATGCCTGCCTCTAACTGCCTGCCTTGTTTTCCCCTTGAGATGTGATCCCCATAAAATCTCTATGGGAAGTTAAGGGACAAGAGTTTTTTTCTCTGTATTTGCTTCCTGCTGGGCAGGGCCGTGGAGCTGTCCCTTCCCATTGGGGGATTCACGGAACTCTCGCCCTATCTGATCTTAGACGAGAGGAAGTGGTCTCGAGATCCACCTGGAAGACCGTGTTGGCTTCTTTGGCTGCGACTGGTAATCTTGCTGGCTCACCATCTGTATCCCCAAGGCTCCTGAATGAGGAAAAAATATATTTTAATTAATAAATTTCTTAAAGAGCAGAGCTCAAAGCTATTGCTGCATGGTGCCTACGAGTTTGGAAAGAACATAAGGCTTCAATGATTACACTCAACAAGTATGAATCGCAAATTTCAGGGCAATTATCTAAAGCAGGGGGTAGGAGATAAAAACCTAGGAAAAAGGAAACTTTAAGGAAAAAGAAGCTTAAAATCAAAGTGTTACAGTGGGAGGCTACTCTCTTGGCCCGTATCAATATGGATAATGCTTACTTTAAAAACAAGAAAAGAAAAGAAAAAGAACTGTTTCATTCCTAGTCCTTGGCTGTGGTACTAACTCATATCATAAAAACATTTGTTGTACCTCGAAAATGGTAGGAATCCTGCTGCCAGACTTTGGGTTTTTATTTGTTGAATTTCCAATGTGCTTTTGGATGGTTCTCTCTCTTACTAATACCTATTAATAATTCCATCTCTAGTCAAGTCCCAGAAATTTTGCCAACTTCCTCTTTTGTTCCTTGGACTTCATTTGTACTTGAATGAATTATTGACAGAAAATGGTTTTCTTGAAAAAAATCTGTATGCTGATATATCCCCAAATTTGCTATAATGATTGCATAGCACACATTGTTCCAAAATACGAAGGAAGAAGTAACTCATGTCTCATCACTGTGCATCTGTTAAATGGATATTTGGAGTGACAACTGAAGACTAAGGAGCCTAAGATCAAAACATTCCTTCCAAAGATAAATGGTACTCTGCAAGCAGCTTCAGAGTCCCAAGAATGCATGAGGTGAGTTTACTTTAGTCAGGGTAGCGGGTCTAGAAGCAACTTTTGACTTTGAAAACATCTATTTAGTTCTTCATCTGCTTTTGAAAAAACAAAGAATTCTTCTGGGTACCAATTATCCATCGTATTTTATGGACTATTAGAGCTGAAATATTCCACCCTCTTCATTTCATAGATATAAAAGGCAAGCCACAGGTAAGTCACATTATTTGTACAAAAGAAAACTTTTTTAAATAGAACTACATCTTTTCCTACTACTGATTGAATGAGGCTCCTACCCAGCTTTAGCTTTAGAACCTATTTTGAGTCTACCGGGCTAATTTCTTTAAAAAAAGGGCATTGATAATTTCTAAAAAAAAAAAAAAAAAAAAAAATGGACCTGAAAAAAAAAGATGTTTGAAGATAAAGCTATGATTTCTCTCCTCTTCTAGATTTGCTAACATGCCAACTGAGTGATCTCAGCAGTGTTTATTGTTTAGAGCTCTTGCTGTTGACATTTTTTCTTTGTTGAGATAGTCATTTTCTGAACCAAAATAGAATAAAATTGGATATCTACATTGCAAGTATTTATGTGTACAAGTAACATTTTAGAGTTCTTTTGAAAAGGCTGTTTTTAAATGTTTTGCAAGAAGTCAGAATGGTCATGAAGGAAAACCAGGAATCAGATGGTATATTCATGGAGACCATGAAAAAGAATGCAGAAATTAACATAGGAGAAAGGGAAAGGGATAGATAGATTCATACAATTGTTGAGCTAAGAAAAAATGTTATATATTCTCTGTGGTAAAGTAGAAAAATACATCTCGGTCAAAATATGGGGCAGGGCAAAGTTGCTTAGCCCTAGACACATATTAAAATCATCTGGAGAGCTTTTAAAAAATACCAATGCCTGGCAACCCCACCTCACTCAAATAAATAAAAATGAGGTGGGGATGGGATTTGGGCAT
This sequence comes from Hipposideros armiger, assembly GCF_001890085.2. Classification (NCBI taxonomy): domain Eukaryota; kingdom Metazoa; phylum Chordata; class Mammalia; order Chiroptera; family Hipposideridae; genus Hipposideros; species Hipposideros armiger. The sequence goes on from NW_017731372.1 coordinate 3,952,198, forward strand.
CTGGACATTGATATTTTTAAAAAGTTCCGCAGGTCATTCTGATGGGCCCACAGGGCTGAGAGCTCCTGGAGTAGGACAATAAAAGAAACACAAAAATGTGAGGGTTTAAAATAAAAGAATAGTATCCCATTCCTCAAACAGAAGGATAAAAATGGGCCTAGAAGGATAAAAATGGGCCTGTCTTAATCTCAAGAGGAAGACTTAAGGACAGAAAAGGGGCCACAGGTTAAACCTGACAAGGTCAGGAGCCTGAAAATAACCACATAAGATGGCGTGAACATTAAAAAAAAAAAAAAAATCATAACTAAGGTGAGCCATGGTGGGAAGTCACATCTTTAGCCTGAAGCTTCCTTCTTCAAGTCAATCTTCACCTTAAGTGAGTCTGTCTATTGTCTTTTGCACCTAAAATGACATCCTTGGAATGTCAGTAATCCCTTTTTCCAGACCAGAGCAGGAAACTACAGAATCTGTCATTATTATTCTTGTCCCTTTATTAATATCTCTATGTGAACTATTAACTATCCTGCACCCACCTATGTAAAAGAAGTACCTGTCTCTCCAATTTACTTTATCCAATCCGAAAGATTTCCCCGCTTTGCTTTCTCCCACCCCCTTAATCTTTGACCATTGGATTTCATGTAACCTTCCTCCTTTGATTCTATGTATAAAATAAGCTGCAAACTGACATTTTGTGGAGCATTTTCTCAATCTGTTGAGATTTTGCTTCCCGGCAATTGTCAGTTTGACTCAAATAAATTCCTACAAGTTTTCTCTTTAGCCTGAGTGATTTTCATCAACAGACTTAATTCCTGTGTTGATTTTACAAGATCTATTATTTCTTCTCACGAAACTAGAAAGTTTTGAGCCCCTGAACAAGTTATGCCGGGCTACCAGGGGACAGTTAATTCTTTACCACTTTAAGGAGAAATCCACCTCAAAGCCATTTCCTCTCTTATTCACAATAGCATCATTTTTCTTTACCTTCAGGCACTTTTGCCCCTTTAACACCCTTAGCACAGATTTAGGATTTTCACATAAGGGAGCAACCATTGCATTCCTCTGGTATTCAGTCTAGAACATCATTCATAAATCATTTTTCCTTTATTTGGGATATATTGCCTTTAGCTTTGTTGACGAAAATGTTTTCCTTCATTCATCAAATATTTAATGAGTGCTTACAATGTGCCAGTCAATGTTCTAGATATTGGGGTATGACAGTGAAGAAGATAGACAAAAATTATCTCATAACACTTAACATTATTTTTTTCGTTGTTTGATTGACAAACGCAATGCTTTTAAATAGGTTTGTATATTTTGTAGCAACATCTCTGAGTAGCTACTCCTGAATATTTTATGCTTTTTTTTTTTTAATCAGTAAACTCTTCATTTTGTTCCTCAATCAAGAAAGACAGAGTACCCTTGGTGAGGCTTGGGCAAGAATCACACTTAGGTTGCCTCCCATCCATCCCGAAAGAATGAATCTACCGCAGAGAGGCTCAGACTAGGTCTGCTCAGGCTGACTAGTGTAATTTCAAATTCTCAGATCTTTCAGGAAGAATGAGTTTTCAGAAAGGGATTTTTCTAGAAATGGCATCACTTTAATTAGACGTACATGTCTTACATGCAGTAGGCGAGAAAATGTTAAGTGGCCAACAGGCTTTTTTAATTTCTGGAACCTTGCAATTAAATGTGAACAGGCATCTTTGAACAAGTCATGTGTTTTAGCTACAGGAGGGGAAAACTTGGAAGTAGAAATGGGAAAATTTGAGCCTCTGAGATTCAGGGTTTTTAAATATACTGTGAGGATAGTGGTTCTCCATTGGGAAGCTAGTACTGCTCCACTCAAATCCATGAAAATAGATAAATAGTCACTTGCATTATGCAGAAGCCAAGGCAGACAGCAGGTTACCTGTGAAGGCAAATTGAATTAATTGAGTAGCTTGACATCAGCAGTCCAGGTAGCAAGGATAATGACATGAAGAGAAAGGAAGAAAGGAAGATCATGGGTCCTGCTGCCACATGGTGGGGTCCTTATGATGGGGGAGGGGGAAGATGGTTGTTAGAAGTCTGGATGACCTGGACCTGTATTAGAAAGTATAAAGCCCGTGCAGTGAAAATGGCAGCTTTAAGCTTTGTGGCATGAAGGGGAGCTGAGCTCAGAATAATATACTGAGATGTAAATTGTGAAAAGTTAAAAGAGATAAAAGAAAGCAAGAAAAAAATAATTACGGTGAAAAGAGTGCCTCTGGACTGTAAACACCTTGAACTCGGGATGGTGTTTTATTTATCTTTGTATTCTTGCACAGGACACAAAGCAAAGATGCTCAGTTAATATTTGCAGAATGAAAGCCAAGGTGAAGGGCAACAGCTACAGCTATAGCAAAAGTAACAAGAGCTAAGACAAACGGGACTGTGAAGACGGCATAGTATCAATATTTGGACACTAGAATAAATGGCAAACCCATGCAAAAGAGAGGGAGAGACAAAGAGAAAGAGAGAGAGAGATGCTGATACAATCAAAGGGCAGCAATGAGCATAAAAGGTGACAAAAAGATAGTGGAGTTGCACCATGTTATATTTAACTGAGAGTTCAACTACATGTATTTATTTTAAAAAAAAAATTAGTGCGGAATTTTAGTCTTCCATTTGGCTCAAAGAGCAAAAGCCATGCAGTAAGCCTGAGACAGAAAGCGTGATCTCACTTCAGATCTGTTTTTTAGTCTCAGTCACTGACTGTGAGTATGAGCATTTTCCAAGCAGTTTACCAATACAAATTTTTTTTTTCATACAACGGTTTTTCATACAATGGTTCCTACTTCATCCAAGCCCGAGGGAAATAAGTGTGCTGGGCCTGTCAAGACAATGGTAGGGTGCTCTCCATCATGACCCATCCTAATGACCCTGGAGGGTAATTTGGAATGTATGTATTTTCTATCTTACTCCCCATCCTAAACCCTTCATTTATGATGCCGCTCACCTATAGTGAAGAAATAAGATGCCGACTTAATCTCCATAGTTAGAGTTTTCCTACCAAAAGGTTATCTTCTGTGAGCCTCCACAGAACCCTGAATACATCATCTGTTTGTCTTTTTTCCAAAAAAGATTCTAGATGTGTTTTTTTCCCCACAAAATAGTTATGTGCATTTTTCATGAAGTGTTAAAACAAACAAAAAAACTTATGGGGAACAAAACTGTACTGGTATTTTCTTTTCTTTTATTAATTTCAGGTGTACAAAACAATGTAATAGTTGGAATTACACCCCTCACAAAGTGATAACTCCCCTCCCCCAATCTATTGCCCCTCTGACATCGTATACATTTATTTATTACAATTCCATTGACTCTATTCCCTGTGCTGTACTCCACATTCCATGACTATATATATATTAAATTATAGTTGACATATAATATTATTCGGCTTCAACTTCCCACTTAGTCTGAATATAAAAATATATGAATAAAGGAATAAATAAATATTAAAAAAAGATTCTAGACTCCTTGAGTTAGGGGTCATATCTTATTTATCCTTAGCCTCCTTCAAATGTCTAGAGCAGTTTTGAGTACATGACAGGTACTTAAGGTATATTTGTTAAATGAATTAGTAAATAATGAACGATTGACCAAAACCAGAAAGATGACTATAGTGAATCCATTTTATCTTTTTAGTACATTTTCACATTTACCCATGGTGTGGTTGATTTTTTTCCTATACAAATCCTTGTTACTAAAATTTCAAGTAAATAGTCCTATGGTATATTATTATAATATAGTAGAATTAATTATCTGAATCCAGAAAGACCCATGTAAGCATTTAGTCAAAATGCTGGTTTACTGTAAGTAGGCTAAAAGTCCTGGAAGGAAAACTACACAAATTTTTAACAAGAGGGGCTCTGTCATATTAAAAGCACCAGAAGAGCAGCTGGTTATGTAAAAAGTGCCTAAGTTATCTTTGCCTCCTATTACCTACAGGTTAGAATTTTGGGGCTGCTTTATATTAGGCTGTTGCAAAAGTAATTGCAGTTTTTGCACTGTTGAAATTTGCCTTTGGCATTGGAATACATTCTTAAATAAATGTGGTTATGTTATACATCGTTTTAATGTGCATTTCTCGCTTTATGGTTTTTTTTGCTAATGACTTATTACTTGCTGTTTATTTTATATGTATTTTAGACTATGGAAATGATGTTAGACAAAAAGTAAATTCAACGATTTTCTCATTCGGGTTCAAAATGGGTGGTAAAGCAGCAGAGACTAGAGTTTTAACAGGAATGAAAAGTCAGAGTATCCCTTGCTAAGGGCCTAGGACAGAAAAAGAGTTCAATCTCTATTTCTCTCTTCTGTGTCTCCAGCCTGAGAAACTACAGACCAGCTCAGAGGACACCAGACAATGCTCTTGCCCTCCCAGGCAACGTTTTCTCATATATAGTATAGTGTAGTATAGTATAGTATAGTATAGTATAGTATAGTATAGTATAGTATAGGTTAGTGTAGTATAGTATAGTATAGTATAAGTATTAATAGTATAGTATAATATAGTATAAAATAGGGTAAAATAGCATAAAATTGTGTAAACTAGTATAAAATAGTGTAGTATTATACAATGTAGCATAGCATAGTATAATACAGTATAGAGTAGTATAATTAGTGTAGTAAGTGCAGTATAGTATAAAATACGGTAGTATGGTATAGAATAGCATACAATAGTGTACTATAGCATAGTATAAAATAGTGTAGAATAGTATAGAATAGTGTAATATAATGCAGTATAGTATAGAATAGTATTGGGTTGTTGGAAAAGTCATGATGTATTTTTTTCTGTTTTTCATTGCCAAAGTGTGTCATGACTTTTCTGACAACCCAATGTATATAATATAGACTAGAATAGTGTAGTATAATACAGTATAGAATAGTGTAGTATAGTATAATATAGCATAGAATAGCATAGAATTTATAGTATAGAATAGTAACATATAGAATAATATGGTATAGCTAGAATATTGTAGTGTAGTATAGTATAGAATAGTGTAGTGTAGTATATCATAGTATACTACAATACAGAGTAGTGTAGTGTAGTATAAAATAGTATTGTATGTTTTCTCTAAATTAAGTGGAGGCAGGTGATATTTAATCCTTTGTCATGGACAATACACTTATGAAGAGTTATGGTTTAACTTTTGAAATATTAATCAGATAAAGCATACTAGCTATTTTTGTCATTAGTTTGCCTTCTTTCTTGATGAACATGGTTCATCAGCATGCCTAGTGGTGAAGTGGTAAAAAAAAAAAAGGAATGAAGTTAATTAGAAAATTTGACTGATTTCCTTTGGAAGCAGTCAATAAAAACTAGTATTGGGTATCCATTGCATGCAAAGCAATACACTATTTTCGTCAGTAAAAGTGGAAAGCAAATAAGGAAAAACTTGCAGGAGTTTTTGGATTTCCTGAGGTAATACATCTAAAATCCATAGCAGCATTTTAAGTATTTTGCAAAAGAAAGTATTTAAAGGTCAAAAACAATGCATTGTAATCCAAGTACATGCATATGCTCCATAGGAAATTCCCTGTTTGAGATAGGAAAGATTTCACTGGTAGAGATCTGTGAATCTTCTTTGGAAGAGGTTAGGGACATGATTTAGAGGAGACGAGGGACATTATTTTGCTAGGTGCAAGCATTTCATGTGCAAAGGCCCAGGGGCACATTGCCTGTGAAGATGACTGGCAGAGGAGTATCACTGGAACAGACCATGTTTGGGGACAATAAGAGATCAGGTTGTATAGATACTGTAACTGCAAAAATACTTCTCCTAAATTAGATTAATAATGGATACCACTCTGAGGTAAATTTCAGACATTGCTTAGTCATTGGGAAAAATATAAGAAACGGTCTAAGCCAGACAGAGCGCCCTCATTTCCTGTGCATGGCACTGGCACGCATATCATTCCTGACTTTCATGCCGCAGTCACAATGACCATCTCACAGCCGCCCCTCCTGATCAGTTTTGATTTTCTTGCCCTTTTCAAAGCACCGTAATGGTTTTCTCTTATTGCCGAGTTGAAAAGAGAGTGCACGTACCATTATCAGGGCTCTGCCAAGCTCTGCATCACCTCATGGCTGTCGCACACTATCTGCAAAATAAGCAAACAGATGTCCCCGTTCTTTTGGAATGAATACATGTCAGAGACAGAATCATTATCAACTGCTCCAAAATTGCATTTTCACCTGCTTCTGTGGAGTGTGTTCCTCTTATTTAGGAGGAAATTATCCTGAATACTGTTTAGGGGCTGTGTGTCATCGGAACTATCCTTTCCTTTCCTTCCTCCCCAATGATCTCATTTGCTACCCTACCAAAAATTCACCTCTTATAATTGAAACAGTGACTGGTCCAGTCCTGTGTGTTTTCAGTATGAGTGAGAAGGGTCACTGTTTCTCAGATATGAGGCCTCCGAAGGGAAGTGGCTCCAACTTTCTCAGGTTGCTCGCTCAGTGCACGAGATTTGGCCGGACCTCTCTCATGTTGTCCAGAACCAGGGTCATTCTCTTCACTAGAAGATTCTGAGCTGCAGCATCCTACCTCGTGACAGAATATCTTGTTGGGGAAGGAAGGGGAACAATGGACAGAAAATGTGTGGAGCCAGAGTTGGAGGACTGTGGAAGGAGCACTGAGCTGACGCAGGGCACTTGGGTCCATTCCTCATAGTGCTCACCAGCCCCCAGGCAAGTCCCTTTTCATCTCTGGATCTCATCATGAACTCTGTACAACGAGAGATTCGCTCTACACAATTTGGAAGGAATGTTCCCGCTCGAAAATATTATGACTATTCTTTCTTTCTAGATAACAAGAAAGCCCCCAGAAAACAGACGCACTGAAAACACATGTTTGTTTGGAAGATACTATTTAAAATGTTCCAGTAGAGTACTACAGGTACATGAAAGCAGATCTGGAAAGAGGGGACCCAGGATCTCAAACAGAGGTCTTGCAATTTGCTCTAAATGGGTCTGATGTAACATGTTTTCTCTCTCTCCATAGAGGCAAAGTTATTAGAGACAAGACTCAAACAATACATATAGTACAATTTTTTTTTTTAAATCTGCCTCATTATTTTCTAACTGCTCTGTCGGAATCCTATCCCTTACCTGGAAATTGACTTGCTGTTGTCGTTAAGAAAAATTGCAGCTTTTCTAGTCCGTGACAGATATTTAAATAAAACAGTTGTTTACTCAAGCAGCAGCTTAATTCATTATAAAATGGCATTAGTAATTATGGCAAGTTAGGAATCTTTTCTTTCTTTCTCTCTCTCTCTCTTTCTTTCTTTCTGTCAGTCTTTCTGTCTAGTTCAGTGGTAACTGCAGATAAACTGGTATAGAAAATGTGACACAGAACCAAAACAAACCAGCAGTAGGAAAGAAAAAAATTGATGTAGTTCTCTACATTTACTGGGGGCCTTCCTGTTTTAGAAATAAGATAAAAATTCAGTTTATAAAAATTTCTTTTTAAAGATATTTGTTTTTAATGAGCTAACTCTAATGAAATATCAGGGAACAAAAACATTAATGTCTTCATTACATCCCTAAAATTAGTCTCAATTTACCCAAAGTAAAGCAAAATATTCTTAAGTTTCAGTACCATCTTTCTCTATAAAATGGGAACATGGAACTGATTGCTTCATGTTGTTGATACAAGAAGACAATTACAAAATATGCTAGTAACAATTCATGAAAAGAAATGCTGACAAATGAAATCATTTACAAATAAGAACAAACACCAATTCCCAAACAGGTTTCCTTCCATCCAGTAATAAATTCCTTGATGTTTATTTGAGTTAAGCCATTTGCAGGTTATTAAGATCAACCATTCACAATAAAGTAAAGCCAGTTGGGTGGCTTTTCCAATGGGACACTTAAGTCTCTTAAGTCATGGCTGATGGTCCGAGCTATTGTTACTTGAACTATGCCTTTGATTCTGCAGTTTGGAAAACTCAGAGAAAACCTCAGCTATGTTAAAATAGTCTACTTGATTAAATTTAAATCATTTGAAATATTTAATTATTTACTTAAATGAATGGTTAATATATGAGGTCTGATAATTAAGTTCGCGAATTCATCCTAGAAAAAGTGCTACATACCTCGTTGCTGAATATCACTATGGTCATCTTCTAAGTACTCCCCTTGGGAAGCTATGCACTGATGCCAGTGCCTAGTCCACCCTTCAGAGCAATTTTGGAACTCTTTTTCTGGAATGGCCATCAGAGCTGTTGTTGTATTACCTTTGATATCTTGAATGTCATCAAAATGTCTTCCTTTCAATATTTCTTTTATCTTTGGGTAAAGAAAGAAGTCATTGGGGGCCAGATGCCAGATCAGGTGAGTAGGGAGGGTGTTCCAATACAGTTATTTGTTTACTGGCTAAAACCTCCCTCCCAGATAGTGCTGTGTGAGCTGGTGCATTGTCGTGATGCAAGAGCCATGAATTGTTGGTGAAGAGTTCAGGTCGTCTAACTTTTTCATGCAGCCTTTTCAGCACTTCCAAATAGTAAACTTGGCTAACTGTGTGTCCAGTTGGTACAAATTAATAATGAATAATCCCTCTGATATCAAAAAAGTTTAGCGACATTGCTGCAAGATGTTCCCGAACTTAATTGTCCGACCTTGTATATTAATTTAAGACCAAAAATATAGAGTATAGAATGAAACCGCCTACCCCCATTTGCCCAATTCCTAGCTCCATTTTGTCCCCAAGTAACTCCTGAAGCTTAATCAATTTTTAACTGAATTCAGACAAACTTGTTTGTATGCTTATACAACTCATTTTGTCTTTTTTAACGTGTTTCATCAAGGTGTTGCTTTCTAATGAGTGTAGGAGAGAAAAATATACCACAGAAGTAGAAAATATCTTGTCCTGTTGGAGATAAAGAAAATATTTTTTTTTATTTTTATAAATAAAGAGAATAGATCTATATAAAAAACATTGTCTAGTCAATGCAATCACATGGTTGAAATAAAAGGCTAATATGATAACAGAAAATTATTGAATATTGACAGTAAATCAATTACTATAATTAATTAATTGTATGTCTGTTATGTTATAATATTTAGTAATAATTATAATTAGAAGCACAAAATCAAGTCAACTTTAGCTGGGAAACTGTATGAGCCCCCAAAATAAAAACAGCTATAACCATTTCTATTCTATGGTTTTAAAAATGCACACTGGAACTTTTATTAGCCTTGATAAGGAATAGGACTTGTGTTTGTTTTTTAAGAACCAAAAGTCTAAAAGATTTAAGCTAAGCATCATTTTAGGGGTATTGTTTGTTATAGTGCATTTGTAATGTGAATAGATAAAGATTATATAAAATGGATTTCTAGTACGTTTATTTTGAAGCTGGCAAAAGGGTAGTCTACCAGTTTGATGAGAGAAATAGTCCAAACTGTTTTCTCTGGATGTGCCTCTTGCATGATTCTAGAGAATCCATGCCAGTTGAGATTGTCTTGCCTTTAGATAAAAGTACATCTTCAAGGGGTGACCAGTTAGCTCGGTTGGTTAGAGCATGGTGCTGATAACACCAAGGTTGCTGGTCCCATCCCCACCTGGGCCACTGAGAGCTGCATCCTCCTTAAAAGAGTCAACTATGTCATTGTAGCATGAAAGCAATGGGTATCCAATGACTATGGCTGTTCCCCAATTTTTTTAAAAAATGTTTTTTAAAGTACATCTTCAAGTTCAAATTTATGAACCAGAGGATTAGGGTTCTTCTTCATGATGAAACTACCTGCTAGGGATTTTCATTCTCGAGAATCATTTGAGAGAAATCCTCATGACACTTTTGAAATCAAAGGAAAAACTTGCCTTTTACCTGCTTCCGCCTCAGGCTGAGGGAATGGGTTTGATTTATTTCAGTATTTCCCCCTATGTTTATTCTTGCTTTGGAACGTCACTTTTGGAATGTTCTTCACAAAAATAAACAAAATCTTTTAGTTTATGTTTGCCTTGTTCTGTATTCATAATTTTTATTGACCATTCTTAGATTTTATTGTTTATCGTTCTACACGTTTTAGCTAATTTTTATTGATAATGCAGTTTCCTTGCCTTTTTATACTGGAAACTATTTATATTATTTAATATTTTTATCTTACATCATTGATCTTTGCTGTTCTAATTTTTATTTTATTTTTTCACTTTAGAATTATTTTTTCTATTGTTTATTTTGCATTTTTATCTTGGTTTATAGAATTTGATCTTACCATTGTATATTTCTAGTAGGCCTCTTTTTTAACTAATTATACTTATCTAATTTTAACAATTTCTTTGACATTTAAGCAGAAAATAAAAAGCAGGGACTTCTTTTCTGTCATTCCATATTTGGCACTGAACAGACCTTCTGAAATTATTGTTTTACCTAGTTACCCTATATTTAGCCTAACAACAGCTCAGTAGGTATGTGTAGTTTTATTTTTTTGATTCTTATTTCCAAAATAACTATTTGAGGTAACTGAGCACTTGGAAGTTAAAAAAAAATTATGACAGCCCTAATTGCAATTTTTGTTAAATAACCATTTTTGGTATATTGTTGTTTTGATTGGTATCATTATTCAAACTGAGAAATAAATTTCAGTTCTACAAATATTTGGATATATGGAGTCATCTCAATAATTTGAGCTTATTATAATAATCTATTTTACTTCAAATTAAGCCATCTCTATGGCTTTGTCAACTAACATGATGAAGTGGTAACAAATGGCTGCATTGTTGTCAAAATTATAATATGTAAGGATTTCCCACAAGAAAAAAATGAACAGTCTTTCACACAGTCAGGGAGCCTATGTACATATTTATTTTCAGTGGAGGTATTGAGGAATATGGACCACCTAAAAAAATTTAATAACTTGAGCCCTCTGCCTACATTCACATGAAGACTGAGGAGTTACAATTAAATGGTATGTACACTACATCTATAATAAAGAATGGGTTGATTAATTTAAATTCTCTTTACATCCATGCAAGTATGATTAATTGTATGCAAAATGTGTTAAACAATTTGGTCAAAATGTTGAAAGAGGCCAGTTTAACATATAGACACATCTTACTTTCTCAAGGGTCACACAGTTCTCATTTTTTTAATGGAATAAGTAAATTGCTTAGCATACTTTTGAGATTCTAGCACTGCAACAATCTCAAATAAGTCTACAGAGCATATAGTACTTTCAGTTTGGCCTTTGAGAATCCAAACAGATTTTAAAATTATTTTGTCTTTATTTTAATGAGAATTTTATTCCCAACTTTATAGGAGGTCTGTGTTTGAAACAATTTGAAGTTGGTTTTTTGTTTGTTTCTAACATTTTTGTTGGTTTTGGGTCGTTTAATTAACAATTGCAAGCATATATGTTGATGATTTTAACAAATGTATACAGTTGTATAACCACCACCACAATTATGATATAAAATACATTTATCATCCCAAAATTTTCCTTGTTGCCCTTGTCAGTCAGTCTTCTGTAGCCCCTTAGACTTCTATTAATCACTAACTTACTTTTTTTTTTAAATTTTATTGTTAGTTTCAGGTGTACAGAATAATGCAATAGTTATCCTTTTCACCCTCACAAAGTAACAACCCTCCTCCCCCATCTACTGCCCTCCCACCTCTGATATCACGCTTATCTAGTATAATTCCACTGACTCCATTCCCACTCTCTATTCCATGTCCCATGACTATATGTATGTATAATTATAGTTGACATGCAATATTATTCAACATCAGCTTCAGAAATACAGTGCGGTAGTCAGGCCTCTACACTAACTATGAAGTGGTCTCCCTAACAAGACATGAGTCCATCTGGCCCCCTAAAAAATATTTACAACATTATTGATTATATTCCCCAGACTGTCTTTTCTATCCCTGAGGCCATATTGTTGTTACCAATTTGTATTGCCTCATCCCTTCCCCTTCTCTTTCATCCCTACCCCCTTCCAATTACTTTCTATCATGGTAAATTTGCCTTCTCAGGAATTTTATATGAATCAAATCATGTGGAATGACATCTTTTCTGCTTGGATCCTTTCACTGAGCATCATGATTTTGATATTTGTTCATGCTGCGGCATACATCAGCAGTTTACTTCTTTTACTACATGAAAAATGGGAAAAATAAGTCTACAGAAAAATGTAAAAATATCATTCTTTCTAATGATAGTAAACACTTTGGAACAACTATACTAAGGCATCCAAAAGAATTAACTCATAGTCCTACTTGCAACTAAATTATCAGCAGGGAAAAAAATCTCATTTTTATGCAAGGAAATAACCAGAAAGATGAATTGGGCTTAAACAAGTTCATCTTAACTTCTATTACTCTTCCAGCATAGACCTGTTTGGCTTTTGGCCCTGAATTCATTTGAAAAAATGTCTAGTGCTTCCAGTTTGTGTGTGTTTTACTTCTAAAGTAGTTAAACAGCTTTTAAAAGCTCTTTCTTTGAACCAAATGAAAATGCTCTTCCTGGGAATAATAACAAACTCATTCACCCTTTTCATTGTTTATCCTGCTGTTCTTCTTAATTAGTAGAGACATCTATACTTACCTACACGGTATTTTTTTTTTATAGTGTAACAGTTTTTTGCTTCTAACGGCTAAACCTGCAGTGAAGGTACATGCCTGGACTTCACAGGGAATGAAATTGTTTGTCAGGTTGCACAAATGCTATTAAAACAGAAACACAAAATAAGAAGTTCTTACAATGAGAAAAAAAATTGACAAGTTTCAAGGGTTTAATTTTCCATTTCTAAGCTTAGAAGCCAAGGCTACTGTACTTTAAATTTTGTTCCATATTGTAGAACATTAAAAAAAGTGATTATTTAGTTATATTTCATATTACTAAGTCTACTGTAAAATCTAGTTTCCCTCATTAAAAAATGTGCTACTATAAAGCCAATGAATAAACTAAAATAAAATAATATATTTAAATATACTAAAGGAAGATGGGAAATGGGGAACAGAGAAAGAAAAAAACAGAGGGATAAACACAAAACTAATAATAAAATGATAGAAAAGTTTTGAACATACCAATTTATTACATTAAATATTAATGATTTAAATACTCAAAAGGCTGAAATAATCAGAATAGTAGTTAAACCTGAAAAACCCCATACATTGAAAGTAAATGGTTAGAAAAAAATATGCCATATAATGTTAATCACAAGAAGGCTAGAGTGGCTATATTAATAGCTGAAAGAAAAAAAAAAGGTTTTAAAGCACAGTATTACCAGAGATAAATAGGGACATTTCATAATGATAAAAATGTCAATTCATCAAGAAGACATAACAATCATAAACTATGCACCAAGTAAGAGAATTCTCAAAATACATGAAGTAAAAATTGACAAAATTAAACAAAATTGACAATTCTACAATTATACTTAGAGAGTTTAATGTCATTGGTTTTCAGTGGATGAAACAACTAGGCAAAGATTTAAAAACATAGATGATTGAACAACTGTTTTAACATCTTCATCTAATTCATGTTTATAGAGCTCTGTGACTGTAGAATACACTTTTTTTTCAAGTACATGTGGTACATTTACTAAGACCATACGCTGAGATTGAAATCAAACAGGGTAAATTTTCTTTCCAAAGCAGAATTAAAGTAGGAATATATATATATATATATATATATATATATATATATATATATATATATATATTCACCAAATCTTACCAAAAAATTATAATAAAAATGCAATATAACAAAATTTGTGTAATCAGCTAAAGTGATGTTTAGAGAAAATTGATAGCATTAAGTATTTATATTAGGGGAGAAAAAGGTCTCAAATTTAACCTAAATTTAATAACCTAAATTTCAACTTCAAAGTGTTAGGAAAAAAGATAAAAGTATGCACAAAATGAAGAAGAAGAACAGAAGTCAATCAAAAGAAAATACACAAACAATAGTAACAGCTCATCCTTTGAAAAGAACAATAAAATTCCTAAATTCCTAGAGACCAATGATGAAAATCATTATAGAGAGAACAAAATCACCATAATTATGTGTGGGAAGGGGATTAGCATTATAAATCTTGTAGACATTAGAAGTAGAAGAGAACAAAACTACAACATTTAATACCAGCAAATTTGAAAACTTAGATTAAATGATGAAAATTCTTAAAATGTACTTATCAAAATCAACACAAGATTTTCTGAATCTGAATATCTTAAATCTATTAAAGGCATTGTACCTGTTATAAAAATTTCAACCAAGCAAATTCCAGACTGGATGATTTCCTTGATAAATTCTATTAAGTATTCAAAAAAGAAATAACATGAATCTCATCTAAAATTTTATAAAAAATATAAGAAAGATCTTCCCAACTCATTTCACGAGGACTGCAAAACCTTAGTACTCAAACTTGAGAATCAGAGTATACATAAAAAAATAAAGAGCAATATCTCTTATTAATATGCTTAAACAAATGCTTAAAATATTAACAAATAAAATTTAACAATATATTAAAAGGGTAAATTACCATAGTCAAGCAGAGATTATCTCTTAAAGGCAAACTAGGTTTGACATTCAAAAATCAATCAATATAATTCACCATTTAACAGAATAAAGTAGAAAAACCATATGATTATTTTGATAGATGCCCAAAACAAAACAAAACAAACTTTGATAAACCCACCAGCAATTAAACACTCAACAACTAATGACTAAAATCTGATGATGGACATTTATTAAAAACCTATAGCTATAATCTTAAATAATTACTAAATGTTAACTGTTTTCCTCCTAAGATAGAGAACAAGGCAAGGATTCTCACTCTCACCAATTCTATTCAATATTACACTAAAAGTTGAAGTCATTACAATAGGCCAAAAAAAAAAAAAAAGAGATAAAATGCATCCAGATTTGAAAGGAAGAAGTAAAACTGTCTTGGTTCTAGATAACGTGATTGTTAGTTAATAGAAAATCCTTTTAAAATTTATAAAGCTACTTGAAGTAATAGACAAATTAAGCAAAATCACAAGATACAATGTTGTAATACAAAAATCAGTGGTATTTTTATATAGTAGCAGCAATTAGAAAATGAAATTAAAAAAAAAAATTCCAGGGCTGGCTGAGTGGTACATTGGTTAAGAGTTGGCTTGGAACACCAACTCTGAACAGCAGGGCCCTGGTTCAGATCCCACATGAGCCAGTAATGCTGCGCCCTCTACTAAGATGGCAAACAACAGCTCAACCTGGAGCTGGGCTGCCATGAGTCACCGGCGATGGCTAGGCTGTAGTGGGGCTGTCTGGCAGCAGGCATGAGCTTTCATGTACTGCCTTGAGCTGCTGTGAGCGGCCATCCAATGGCCAGCAAGCGACTGCCTCACCCGGGAAGAGTGCAATGATAATATCAACATAGGCCAGTGAAGCGACGTCCTCCACAACTAGACTGAGAACAAAAAGACAGCAACTTACCTGTTTCCCTTCCCTGATTCACCAACGCAGTTCCCCTCCCCCAATTCCCCAATAAAATCTTAAAAAAAAAATTATTAAAAAAAAATTCCAATTAAAACAATGGCAAAAAATCTAAGTATTTAGAAATAAATTAATAAAAACTTGCAATACTTACACACTGAAAACTATAGAATACTCCTGGAACAAACCATAGAAGACTTACATAATTTAAGAGAGACATCATATTCATTTACTTAATATTAAGGTGAAAATTTTCCTCAAATTTATCTACTAATTCAGGAAAATCTCAAACAAAACCCAGCAGATGTTTTTAAACTGATAAGTATTTACAAAAATTTACATGGAAATACAAAAGATCTTGATTAGATTGTTCAATTAGGAAAAAAAGAACAAAGTTCCTCAGCCCCATTAGTCATAAACATGCAAATTGAAACCATAATGAGATACCACTTATACACACATTAGAATAGGTAAATAAAAGAGAAAGACAATACTAAGGTGAGGATATTGGTCAACTGGAGCTTTCATGTACTGCTGGTGGGAGTATAAAATGGTGTAAGCATTTTAGAAGATAGCTTGGCATTAAATGTACATAAGAATTCAAAATACACCTACCGTACAAATCTGCCATTTCACTCTCAAGAATATTTACTCAAGAGCCGTAGCAGTGTATGTTCACATAAAGATGTGTACATGATTGTTCATAATAGCTTTATTCATAATAGACCCCCAATGGGAATGACTTAAATGTCCATCGATGGCTGAATGGATAAACAAAACGTGGATACTACACAACAGTGAAAAGGAAAAGAAGTGAAAGTAGCAAGACACAAAAGAGTCCATAGTACATGATTCTATTTCTATAAAATTCTTAAAAATGCAAACTAATTTACAGTGACAAAAAACAGATCGGTGATTGCCTGGGAAGGGGACGACAGGAATGGCTGGCTACCAAGGGCCATGAGGAATCTTGTGAGCATGATGGATATATACTTTGACTGTGGCAAGTGATTTTTATGGGTGCATACATCGATGAAAACTTATCAAATTATACAATTTAAATGGATGTGGTTTATTGTATGGAAATTATACCTCAATATAGTGGAATTTAAAGTGATAAGATGGCTGGCTGAGCACATACTGAAACCTCTTTCATAGTTTTTTCTTAAACAGCAGTGTTCAAAAACATTGTTCAAAAGCATGTTAGAAAATAGAGAGGTCTTAACAGCAAACAAATAAAACTAGAAGGGAAGCAGATGGGAACCCATAATGGTATTCCAGGGACAGAGACGATGGTTCAGAGTCAGAGGGAGCCTGTACTGGGTGGATGCTAACTGTGGAGCATCGGGACTAGGGTCTCAACGTCTGTGTAGATGGAGCCACTCTCGCTAGGCTTGGGCATCAGTCGAAGTGTGATCTTGTAACACCGTGTGGAAAGGAGCCAGCATTAGTTACCTGGAAACAACCATATCCACATGCTCAAGTTTGTAGCAAGATAGGAGACTCCGTTCTACTGCGGGGAAAGGAGCCAGGTCGCCCAGGCGTAACTGGGACCCAGGTCCGTGCTGGAGGCGCAGGTGTAGCATCCAGAAATGCACCACCAAGGAGCTAGAACCCCATGCCTCGATCCTCAGAATACGTCAAGTTTGGAGCTATGTCCCAAGCAGATTCTTAGGTCCACTTAAAAGACAGCTACAAATGTGGAAGAGATTTCCAAAGTAATAATAATAATTAAAAGGTCAGAGTGAAAATACACAAGACTATCCCTAGGGTATGTTCACAGTGTGAGAGAGTGTGTGTGTGTGTGCACGCGATGGTGATGAAATAGATCCTTTAAAGGGGAGCAAGAAATGACCCAAAAAGTAGGGAGGAAATAAAAATAATAATGTGTTAAAAAAAGAAAAAAGAAACTAAAGTAAAAGAGAATTTGTTAAAGAAGGAAAGCGATAGTCAGATTTTGATATTTTTCTGGGCTCAGTACCTAATATCCCTCTCTAAGGTATGTTATCCATTAATATATCATTACTACTATCTACATAATGATGATTCCCTTATTTACATATACATATTTTCATATATATTTATACACACATTTATGTATACATAAATTCTCGTATTTATATCTGGCTTCTCCTCTGAGCACCCCACGTTATATCTGACTGCCAACCTGTGAAGTATAGTTGAGTGTCCCAGAGATGTCTTAAACTTGACATGTTCAAAACTGAACACTGGAGTCCTCCTACCATCAACCGTTCCCCCCACTATTCTTGCCCTTCCCTGTCTCAACATGTCACCACCACTTAACAAGTTTTTGAGCTCAAAATGTAGACGTTCTCCTTGATTCCTTTCTTTATTTCACCACCACCCCTACGTTAATTTACCCAGAAGGGATTTGAATCTATCTGCAAAGTATGTCCACTTTTCTCCACCTCCCCTGCTATGTCCTGGGCTAAGCCACCCTCAGCTCTTCCTTTGACTCAGAACAGTCCCCTCACTATTCTCCCACTTTCCACTCTTGCATTTCCTGTCATTCTCAACACACCAAGCCAGAGAGGTCCTTTATAAACGTTAATCAGAACTCTCTCCTGGGCTTACAATCCTCCAAAGTCTTGGTCAGTGAATATTTCCTATGGAGGAATAATTCATTTTCAGTGTAGGAAGGTCCTGATTGGCTCTCAGAAGACATGAAATTATACAAAGTGGATCCATTAGGTTGAATTCAAGACACTGAAGCGATATTTTTGAATGACCTTTTTTATGTGAATGAGTAGCAATTTGGGGTTATGTGAGGTAACCAGTGGAATAGCTTTTTCTGCTGTCTCTTTTGGGATTTGGGATAGGACAGCATGATGGGGGTGGGTGTTGTATTACTGCCATAGAAAGCAGCTCCAAACTCTGAAACAATACAGTTGAAAAGCCTTTTTTTTTTTTCTTGGCAACTCCCCCGTTAGAGAGAGTGGGTGGCAGTTGATTTCCCATATTCATTCACTTGGTGCCAACTTCCTCTGGGTTAGATTTGATCAACATATCAGGTAACTTCATTGAGTGATAAGGAGCTTGGCTGAGGCAGAAGGAAGAAAAGGGAGGGATTGAGGTGCTGTCAACCTGGTGTGTTTTTGTTTTCATTTTGTTGGCAAATGTAGACATCAAAATATTTATTTGACTACATGTTTTCTTTTTGGTGTGTTTACTATTGGTGGTGGCTCTATTAGATTAACTTCAACCTGTGGGATCTTCTTGTGAGGAGCTCGTAGCTCTGGTTTACTTCTTTACAGCGCAAGTTCAAGGGTGATAGGTCAATATGTCATAGAGCAGAAGCCATTTTGGTTGAATTATTCACTGTTTATGTTGTGCCACTGAGAAAAGTGCCATGCAGGGGCAATTCATTCTCCAGGAGATGCTACTATAAGAGGCAGAAAAAAAAGAAAGCAACTACTGTGTAGTGAAAAGATTGCAGTGATGGCCCCAATTTTTTCACCAATCCTTATAACCTAGCCCTTTGACAGTACCCTCCCATAATGACTCATGAGACTTGTATTGACCAATGGGACGGTAGAAAATGTGACACCGGAGCGACTTGAAAAACATGGCCTCGATGCTCTTGAACCCTGCCACCATCTGAGCATGCCCAGAGTAGCCTCCTGGAGATCAAGAGGCCATGTGGAGGGATCCTAAGTGCCCCAGCCGACAATTGGCCAGCCTCCAGCCTCACCAGAAGCTGACAGCTGTCTGCAAACACATGAGTGATTCAGATCAACAGAATTGTAGAGCCAAGCCCAACCCAAATTGTTGATTTATACAACTCTGCTTGATGGTAAGCAGACTGTTCAGCCCTTAATTTGGGGTGTGGTTTGTCATGTAGCAAAAACTAGCTATTATACTAAAGATAATAATAGATGCATTCTAAAGAGGGTGAAAGAAACTGATATCCATAGGATATTTTATCTATTACTGTAAGGCATCAGAATTGCAGCCATTCAGTAAGTTGGAAACCAGGTTTGTCTTCAGGAACATTCCAAGTGCTTGTGTACCATTGTGCACCCTTCTGCGGGAGAGCCCACTAAATACCTCTGTAATGACTGTCTGATACAAAGGAGCTGGGACAATTTCAAGGCTGTTTAATTAAAGTGCCTTGTTTCTTTGTTTGTTTTGAAGTTTAGTGGCAGGCTCCTTACCACGAGGCTTTTTCCATGATGGACTAATTCTTGTGTGACCTATTTTTCATAATGGTATTAGAAATGCTCCCTGGGAGATCCCACTACAGATAACAGAGATGAGGCTATGTCAAACTATAGCTTACCATTTGCTGCAGTGTTTACCAGGGACCATCACCACATTTTTTTTTTTTAATTCAAGAAGACAGGTGTGAGGTTATGGCGATAACTTTATTGCCTCTAGGAAATCGCAAGGATACTGAAGCATACCTTCTAACAACGCAGCAGAGCAAGGGCTGCTGGGAGAAAACAGTGGCTGACAGACCAGCCTGGCACCCAATAAAAAAGAATCCTGTGAAAGGGAAATAATATCCCTGAGGAACCACTTTGAGTGAGCCACAAGTATAACAGTTATTCTGTTTTTCAGTGGAATAAAACATAGTAAAAAGCTTTAAAAGACTTTTAAAATACATCTAATGGGGTCATACCCAAGAGAGCTGTTGTAGATGTAAGATACTATACATAGTGCATTTTACACATAGTGCATACAGAAGGGGTAATCCAGAAATGACAGGCATTCACCATCAACACAGAAACACAACCTAGAAGGAGATCAAAATGACAGGAGGAACAGCAGCAGCATCCGATGTGCAAAACACAGGACCGAATGGATGTGGGCTCATGAGCCTTCGTAGCCACATCTGTATGCAGCTGACTGGGTAAAAGCAAAACGTGTTAGGAAATCCACTCACTATTCAATCAGGCAGTTGTCTGGACAGTAATATGATACCGGAAATAGTACAACTATCTTCTCGTCTATCTTTCTATGGAAGGATTCGTCCAATCCCAACTTTTATGTTCAAGCTTCGGTTTCACAGATACAACGATCCAAATCATTTCTGCCCTTCCAGAGCATAAAAAACATCTCTGGGATTCACTGGGTCCATACCATACGCTTAGGTGCTGTTCTAAGCCCCATGCAAAGGGAGCGATTAAAGAGCGATGCCCCCCAAGCTGTCCTTGAACCACTGAGCATTTCATTTGTAGTCTCCCTTACTCTTTAGGTGAGTTTTTTGTTTGTTTGTTTCCCAAACAATCGTTTCTCAGGTTTTTGTTTGTTTTACTTTGCCTTTTGTTGTTTTTGTTTTGGTCATGCAGAATAAAGAGAATGAACAAAAAGATGAAGCTACACAGTAGTACTCATCCTTGTTTCCTTGCTTGATGAGATCTAAAGCACACCCTCCCTCTTTCCATTCCTCTCTCTCTCTCTCTCTCTCTCTCTCTCTCTCTCTCTCTCTCTCTCTCTGAGAATGTGGGAAATTAATGGAGCAGAGAAAACAAAACTTACTCCAGAAACGTTGAGTTGTGTATGTATTGAAAAGTTGGGAAGAAGGACAAAAGACAGGAAAGTTATGGGTTGTCTAAAGAATTGGAGAGAATTTGGGGGAATTTCACCATGTTGCAAGGATGCAAAGCAGCTGTGACTATGAGACTTGCTTGGCAGGGGGTTCAGGAATTTTGACGGGGAGCAAACATTTTTTTTGAAAGGTGACACTATGCTTTATAAGTTGGATAGTTCTCATTTACTCTGAGGGATGTCAGGACATTTAGAATTCCTTTTTTATACTAATTAGGTTGTGTCTCTTTAAAAATGACTTGACACAGTGAGTGAGCTACCCACTGTAATCATGCTAGCTGTTGAGAGGCAACAAATAGGAAATGGTTTAATTCTTTTTCCACAATAACTATTTTGACCCATTTCTGCTAACTTTCATTGTGCCATATGAATGATCTTTTAGGCTGATTCCATAAATTTCTCTTCACGTTCAGTTATTAAAATGTCTAAACCAATTTCAGTCCTGCTGAACATTTCAACCCTATATCCACATTAGGACTCATTTTTTTCTTTCCTTTTGGCATTTAGCTTTTCCAGAAAAGGAGAAATTAAGAGGGAAAAGGTTGTATCGGTCTGATTCCAGCAGGAAATAGATACCATATTCAAAATAGGATAATTAAAAGAGAGTTTATTCACAAGAAATATTTACAAAGGTGGGTTTAGGGATACCAAAAAGGACTATGCAGTAACATGGGGCTTAGTGGAAGCTAAGTCTGTACCACTCCCACAGGTGTAGTTACTGGGGCCTGGAAAGAAAGAGTCATGTAACGTCAGCCATTTTAAGAGTAATGAGCTCACCCAAAGTCCATTCTCCTTCCATCACCATATGTTTAACTCCCAATGCAATATACAGAAGAAGAATTGAATGCCTGAAACATATAATGTTATTATACAATGTGACCCCAATAAATTTATTTTTTTAACACTAAGAAAATTCCAAAAAGAAATAAAAATTCACAAAAAAGGGAAAAAAAAAAAGAGGAAGGACCTGTGTGGCAATGACCTGTGTCAAAGGACACAGCCAACTTGTCAAGAAGGGAGCTCTAACTTTTTTCTCTCTCCAATCTCCTGCCACTGCACCCAGTTTATCAAATGCAACTGGAAGTCAGGTGTCACTAAATCTATTCACGTGGTTCATACAGGTAAAGGGTTAGAAATCCGAGTGAAAATGATGAAAATGGATCTTGACTGGTTAAAGGCAAAAAATTGTCTATCTATCTATCTATCATCTATCTAACCTGTATCTACCTACTTGTATATTTGTCCTGTCAACATCTGCCCTTGTCCTTCAACTAAGTGAAAAATTCATGTCCCCAGCATAGAAAAGCAAAAAGTTCTACCAACTACCATAACAATGACGGGTTGCATCAATCAAGTCTTAATCCCAGCTGAATCGTTAATTGCCGCTAGCATTCTTCATGTAAGAAAGCATGGGGACAGGGTAGGTGGCTGATCACTGCAGTGTACACCTGAAGCTGAAGCTGAACAATACTGAATGTCAACAATAATTTAATATATATGTAGTCACAGGATGTGGAGTACAGCATAGGGAATAGAGTCAATGGAATTGTAACAGCTATACACGATGTCAGAGAGGTAGCAGATTGGCGAAGGGGGTTATCACTTTGTGAGGGGTGTCAATGTCTAGTACATTGTTTTGTACACCTGAAACTAATTTCAAAAAAATTCTAATCAGAGAAAGTAAAAGCCTATGTGACAGAGGTTTAAAAAAAAAAAAGCATGGGGAAAAAAGAGAAAGGAAACAATCAAGTTTCTAACAAACAATGAAACATAGCTGTTAAATCTCATGCCTCCCACCTGGTGATGAGGCCTCCGATGGTAATTATTGTTGCCAGCTTCACCCCCTCCACATTCCCCTTGTCTTTTGTCAGCCCCTCAGCTAGTGGGTGGTTTCATTATTTCTGAGTGCTTGGCTGCCTTGTTTTTATTGGATTTCTGAGTGTTTTAATTGAACAGACTATCGGGTAAAGGAGTAATAGGAGGAAACCAATTGAATTCATTGGGTTCCAAACATAGCCTTTCTTGCCTCTATTACGTGGTAGCACTGTAATTTCTCCCCATTAATGGGACCAAACTCCAACCACTAACTTCTTTTTTTTTTTTTTAAGATTTTTATTGGGGAATTGGGGAATGGGAACAGACAAGTTGCTGTCCTTTTTGTTCTTCAGTCTAGTTGTGGAGGACGTTGCTTCACTGGCCCAAGTTGGCGTCATCATTGCGCTCTTCCTGGGCCAGGCAGATCAGTCACCGGCTTCTGGACGGCCACTCATGGCAGCTGCTGGCTGCTCACGCTGGCTGCTGGCTACACACGGTAGCCCATGGCAAGCCACTGCAGCAGGGGCTGCAGCCTACGCCGTCATCGGCGACTCATGGCAGCCCAGCTCCAGGTTGAGCTGTTGTTCAGCATCTTAGCTGTAGAGAGCAG
>NW_017731372.1:3979329-3982752 GCF_001890085.2 Hipposideros armiger
AAAAAAAAAAGAGGTGATGTCTTGCTGCTCTTTTAGCTGCAAGCCATTGTTATTATACTGGAGCTCTGTTGATGTGGTATAAGGTGTAGAGAGGGGAAGTGTTCAGTTCTATAATCTTGTCCTTCAGCCTCAGTCTTTCAGGGTGCTGTGGCCCTGGGCTGTGACCTTCAAAAGCTTTCTTATCTCCCCCTCTACCTTAGCAGAGACAGGAAGGCTAGAGGCCGCTGGAGTTGGGTTATTATTGCCTTTCTCCCCAGATGGCGTAAGACTCTTCTCTTGTAAAGTCTTTGCTCCTGTATAGTAGGCCTTGGTTATGGAGAATGCGCTTGCAAATATGAGTTACTGTGTCCTTCTCTTGCCAGAAACACAAGGGGATATTTTTCCTTTTTTCTTTTTTCTTTTTTTTTGGCTCTTCACCATGAGAACCTGGTAGGATTCTTAGCTGTAAAACCCATGCAAATGTGGGTGGGCCTTAAAGGGTATGGCCCGCAGGAGCTTTTCATTCTCACACCAGCTTCTCATTCTCAGCCTCTAACAATTCGACAAAATTACCACACAGGTATTTCTACCAGCTTATGGCTCCTACAGCTTTTATGCCAGGTAAGCTGGTATCAGCAATGATTCTCTGTATTCTCCTTTCTCTCCAGATTTTGGGGTGGCAGTTTGTCCCATGGCTTCAATTCACTGATCGGCCCAAGAAAAGACATTGATTTCAGTGTGTTAACTTTTTTCTATTTGTAAGGACAGCAGTGACAACTTCCAACCTATTTGTGTGTTAGATGAGAATACCTTGTCAACAGAGCTTTGAAAACCCACCCTTTCCCCCTTGATCACAGTTTAGTGTTTCCGTGCTGGGTAATCCCTCTTCAATGGTGATATTGAAGCCATCAGTTTAACCCAGGCTTGCTTGTTTTTTTGTTTTTCTCCAGGAAATGTTTATTGAATTTCTACTGCATGCCACACACTGTTTTAGGTTATGGAGACACTGTGTGAACAAACAGGTGTGCTCATCTATTTTTTCTTTTGGCCAGAATTCCTACATAGTCCTGCTCCTACTAACTCCTTCAGGTTAGACCTCACCACACGGGCACAAAAATATATCACTTGTTCTTTCCATCTCCATCCACCATGGGATTTCCTTTCCTATAATCTTCATATCCTACCCAGCCTTTTGGTCTCAACTGAAACTGCATTGCCTAAGAAGACAGACCTTTTCTATCTGTAGTGACATTTTTGTCCTTTAGATTCTTATCACTTTGTGTTTATTTATACATATCTGTGGGGGTAAGGTGGAGGGATGTCTGTTGAGGACTTAATAATATAACACCTTGAGTTGGGAGTTGCCCTTTTTTTAACATCATCTACATCTCAGTCTTCACATACTTTCTAAGCAATTGGGATGCAAAAACATGGTTGCGTTGTTCCTTGTTTACTTATCAATTGAGAGCTTTAAGGATGGGCTACCACTGAAGAACTCAGTCACATCTATCACTGTAACCCATAGAGACCAAAGAGAAGAGCAAAGACGTGATCTAGTAGGTTCTATGCTGTGTCCTGATGGCCATAAAAGGGGTGTGGTGAATTTCTCAAGTACATTTGATTTCTTCACAAGCAAGAACCTCTCATTTTCCTTCGAGAGTATATACTTTTTTCAGAGATCAAGAACCACACTTATATCTTTTTGAACGATTCCCCAGCCTTTTGCCACACACAATAAGCACTTGGTGGTGAAGCTATCAGATGATATTTGAAAGTGTGGATTGTGTTACAATCAATCATTTCACTTGCAAGACAATTTATGCATCTGCACTAAACAACTTCCACTCTTTCATGTTAAAAATAACTGCATGTTTCATAGGCATTTCTAAAAATACATCCAATTTTACAATGCTTCTTCCTGTAAATAACCAGTGTGGTTTCTACACTATCAAACATGGATACACATATGTCTCCTGTACCATTGGCTTGGCTTTGCCAAGAAGTGTTCTTGATGAATGTGTGGAATGCCCTTTTTCCAGAGTCAAACATCTGGTTTTGGCACCAATATTCAGGCCAGCCCCATGCTCAGCACAAAAATGGAATGTACTGGATTTGCTTGGGTAGAAGTTGCTCACGCAACCCACATTTCCAAATGCAAAGACCATTGCAAAATTCATTTAAGTTGATTTTAGGTGTGACATGGAATCAATATCCTTCTTGCTTGCCCTAAGTTTTTGCTAGTGCCACCATCCCATATTAATCATTGTGTTACAAGTTTCAGTGTTACGAGGGAAGACCTAATTTACCAGCACTGTCAAATAAGGGCTAAGTAGCAATTTCTATCAACCATCAAGAGAACACCTGCAGATTTTGAAAATTGCAGCAGCTGCTGACCTTAATTTTTTTTTTATTGTGAACCTACGTTCAGATGTAAAAATGGAACAGGCAACCATTTAGTGTTTATGCTTAACTGCACTGTATAATAGACAACTGTTTACTTAAACTGTAATATTATTAAACCCTTTGGCTTATACTGTGTTATAGCGCTGAAGTGTAAGTCCCTGAATGTGAGCTTCAGCTGTATCTGAGAGCTCCAACTGTATCCATTAGTGTCACCTTTTCTTTTTCCAACAAATATTGATTGAAGACTATGTGTCCGTCAGTATAGTAAGTGCTAAGGATATAGGCACAAACCAAACAAATCCCCTAAAAAGTCAAGCAGGAGTGGTGAGACAATAAAAAATAAACTAACAGATAAATAGGTAATTAATAAGCAATGTGAATCAAAATAGAGTGAGAGGATAGTGACAGGTGGGGTGACATCTGAGCACACACCTGAATCAAGTGAGGGGGTGAGCCAGCCACATAAAAGAGATATCCAAGAGGAGTGTGGTCTGAGTGGAGAAAAGGAGAGGGCACAGAGCCAGGGCTCTGGGGCAGAAGCTTAGCCAGCCTCTTCCATCAGAGGACAGGGCAGCAGTGTGGCTGCAGCGCAATGAGCAGAGGCAGAGGTGGTAGTCAGTGAGACAGCAGGATGAGATTCTTATAGACCCTTTGGTAAGGGTCTTTGATTATTCCTAAGTGTGATGGGAAGATATTGGGGGCTACATCCCTACAGCCTAGCAGTATCAGCCTGATAATAAATGTTTATGGAATGTAAAAAAGATGAAAACTCAATTACACATCATTTTCAACTCGACAGTCAATAAGGACTTTAGCAGGACAAAGTGAATAGGATTATAATAGCTCATTCTTTGCCCTATATCCTCTACATCTCTTTTTGAATGTGTATTTGATCTTTCCGTGCTTCTAGTAATTTTCACTGTCAGAATATTCACATTAAATTCTTCCATCAGGGCCAGCCAAGTGGCGCGATGGTTAAGAACTGGCTTGGGATGCAAGAGGGCCCCAGTTCGGATCCCACATATGAGGGCCAGTGACACT
>NW_017731372.1:3988992-3992669 GCF_001890085.2 Hipposideros armiger
GCCCAGCTCCAGGTTGAGCTGTTGTTCAGCATCTTAGCTGTAGAGAGCAGTGTCACTGGCCCTTATATGTGGGATCCGAACCGGGGCCCTCTGGCATCCCAAGCCAGCTGTTAACCAACGCGCCACTCGGCTGGCCCCCAACCACTAACTTCTTTTTCTGACGGTTGGTTCACTTTCTTAAGGAGCCCCAAATGGCCAGGAGGTGTTCTCAGTTTCAGATGTATATTGAGAATGTGACTGTTTCCTGGTGGAAGTCTCTTGGGTACTAGCAACTCCCACTCCACTAGACCTCAGTGGATTAAAATACCTTGGTTATAATTGTGTTTTCATATCCCATAGCAGTAATTTCACCCACTTTACTTTGGCAAGCAGCCTTCACCAATCTGAGAGGTCGTTATCCCCACTGAGATCAGAGAACCCCATGCACAGTAGCATCCTTCTCTGCCATTCCTAGTCTTCAGAGGACAGCTACCACAGTGTGCTTCAAAGATACAGACACCTTTCTCACAAGCGCATTTCTTAAAGTGTTATCTGTTCTCCAAGCCCACCTAGGTGTTATGGTGGGAAGTGGCTGAGCAAGTTGCCCATAATATATTCATTCTAATGTATTCCTACTTCCTGAGGTCTTCAGACTTTTTCCTCTCTATAGTATGTAAGGGAAATTCTGGCAGTTTGACCTCAATAAATGTAGGATGTGATTGAGTCCATATTTTGATTATGTAACCCAACAAACTATTAACCCACTCCCTGGATCTCAAAATAACAAACTAATTCTGAATCTCTGGTAGAAAGGACAGATGACAATGAATTTGCCCCACTCAAGTCTTACGCATATGTTGTATCTTCATTGGCTTAACACCATTGGAATCCACTTTTACACATGCTACTCTTGGTAATGTCTTGTAGTTGTATTGCTGTAAAGGTTGTCTTCTTCCAGAGTAAGCATGTCACTCAGCCCAGGCAACATCTTATAGGTTAAAGGCAATGAAAGTTGGCAGGGTCTGTCTAAACAAGAACAGGCATCAATTTGAGAGTCACTCATTAAAATATTTTTCCCAGAGGAGATGGTTGGGACAGGATTTCTCTACTGGGAGAGGATAATAAGAGGTATTTTGAAGTTCAAAATTTTCAGTCTCAAATTCTTGTCAAGATGGGGTAACAAGGGTTAGATTTACCCTCCAACTAAAAAACCGAACCAAATTATGAAACAGTGTTTTTCAAGACATTGCACATCAGGAAGCAACTAGGATTTTGCTATCAAAAACGTACATGCTTAGAAAACATTCCTGAGTTCAAATAGTCCATCATATTTATTTATAATTTTGGTTTACAGGATTAATACATAAAAAAAATATTATCATGTTTTATTAGTCCAGAAATTGTGTTATGTCTATATTGCCAATAATAACACTTCTTGCCTTGGGAGCCTAGCTGGTAATGGAACATGGGGTTAGGTAAATTGGCCAGGGTTCGAATCTTGCAAAACAGCACGGATTTATATTAACTGTGGACCAAATGTCTCCATGGAAGTCTTGGACAGAACCAAATATCAAGGACCTTTTGGGATGGGCCAAATATCCACTAATTAACATCATTACATCCTGATAGTTATTCTCATCTCACTTTCAAGGCAGAATGATTCTGGACAATATGGATCATGAGATGATACAGGCAATGTCTTCAACGTTGCTTCCATAGACAAATCTGGGTCTCCTTTGAAGCATTGTTACAATAAGGTCAGTTGGAGGTGAATGTCAGGAGGAGGCTTATTACTTTCCAGAATAATGAAAACAGAAACTCAAATTCCAGATGTTTCTGGAAGGCTGGATAATGATAACAGATTTTGTGCTTCCAAAAGTGTTGCTCAGCCTCTGCTTTTGTGCTTTGCCTGTAGAAAAGACATCCATGTGTTCAAACATACAACTTTAGCAGTTGGCCCCAAATCAAAAGGAAATGTTTTCATGAGTACGTGACCTCATAGACGGCAAAGATTAGGCAATCTTTTTCATGCTGGGGGAATTCTCAAGGTGCCTAGAGTTTCACCAGGAATATGATGGATTTTCAATAAACAATGACAGTTGGTAAGGATGGCAGGCTGAGCAGAGAGGTGGTTCTTGGATTTGTACTTGAGAACTCCTGGGCCATCTAAGCAGCTGTGCTCACTCCTCGTGGCTTTGTTATATGCTCTCCCCTCCTGGTGCTCAGGTTATTAAGAGGATCATTCATCTCGACCCTGCAAATGAACTTTAGTCACCTTTAAGTCCTCATCAACAGCTTAGTTCATAATTATCTTTGCAAACCAGTGAAAGCCTAGTTAGCTCACCCAACCCTCTACTACTTCCTTCCCATCAAAAGCTATTTAATCCATATACCTCTACAGTTCCTCCTGCCTGCTGCTCATCCGGGTTGTCTAGCCTTTCCACTTTTTGCCCACCTAGCATTGTCAGTTTGATCTTCTACTTCTCATGATAAATCCTTTTACCCAGCAGATGGGCCACAGTGAACACAGTGCACAATCTTGGCCATTATAACCTGCTACAGCTTTTATCACCTATTTCATTTGAATTTAGCAGTGTGTTCATTGACTTCCTTGATCATTTTCTGACTTCTCTGAGAGTTGGATCTGTGACTCTTCACTGTCCCTCCATCGACTTTCTTTATCTTGGCACTCAGACTACCACTGAGAGATGCGACCTTTACAGCCTCATCAGTAAAAATGGGGATGCTAATCCCATCTATCTCATCGGGTTGTTTTAAGGATTAAATGAGTCAATATACGAAAAACTCTTAGAAAGTTGCTTACTATAGAGTGCTATGTAAATATTTACTATATGTAAAAAAAATTATAAATCAATATGTGCATGTGTATGGTAGATATACATACATATATGTGTGTGTATCAATCTATCTACCTATCTGTCTATTAATCTATCATCTATCTGTCTATCACTTGTTTAGCCCCCTCCCCTTGGAGATTCTTTTTTTGTTCATTCACTTTTTTCTTTGTATTTCAGTTTGGGAAGTTTCTCCTAACGTATCTTCAAGTTCACTGATTCTTTCCTCAGCCGTGTCTAGTCTATGGATCATACCAAGGCATTCTTCAGTTCAGCCACTGTCTTCAATCTCCAGCATTTTCTTCTCTTAGAGTTTTCATCACTCTACTTACATTACCTGTCTGATCTTGCATGTTGTCTACTTTTTCCACTAGAGCCCCTGTCATGTTAGTTATAGTCATCTCAAATTCCATCTGATAATTCATTTCCAAATGATAAAATTGTTGTCACACCTGAGTCTGGATTTGCTACTTCCTTCGTCTCACCAAACCGTGCTTTTACTTGCCTTTTGGCATGCTTCATAATTTTTTACTAAAAGCTGGACGTGAGTTAGCAGGTAACTGGAACTGAGGTAAACAGACCTTTAATATGAGGTTTTATGTGAACCTGGCTAGAAGCCGGGCTGTTTAATTTTTGCTGTAGCTGTAGGTTTCTGAGACTTGACATTGCTCCTGCGTCCTTGCTTTTTACTTCCCCTGTTGTCTTTGGGCTTCTCTAGGAACTCTTCCTTAAAAAGAGGTGACGTCTTAGGGCTGGCCGAGTGGCGTGATGGTTAAGAACTGGCTTGGGACGCCAGAGGGCCCCGGTTCGGATCCTACATATGAGGGCCAGTGACACTGCCCT
>NW_017731372.1:3996009-4015222 GCF_001890085.2 Hipposideros armiger
CTAAGATGCTGAACAACAGCTCAACCTGGAGCTGGGCTGCAGCCCCTGCTGCAGTGGGTTGCCATGGGCTACCATGTGTAGCCAGCAGCCAGCGTGAACGGCCAACAGCCGCAGTGAGCGGCCATCCAGAAGCCGGCGACTGATCTGCCTCATCCGGAAAGAGCGCAATGATGGTGCCAACTTGGGCCAGTGAAGCAATGCCCTCCACCACTAGACTGAAGAACAAAGTGACAGCAACTTGTCTGTTCCCATCCCCCAATTCCCCAGCGCTGTTCCCATCCCCCAATTCCCCCAAAAAAACCTTTTAAAAAAAATTCTTCCATCAAGTACAATGGTGAGTGAGTCAAGATGTCATCTGCCTCCCTCCGGTTGACGTGCTATGGAAGGACTTGGACTCTGTTTCCTTGTGAGCCTTGACACTGCCTTGTTGTTTAAGCGCCTTCTTCCTTGTTATTCATTCTCTAGACACAGCAGAAGCTCTCTGGAGTCAAAGAGGCACCCAGCTGACTGATTTCCCCTTGCCCAAACCAGAGTGGTGGCCAGTGTCATTCATGGAATCAAAATTGGATTTTTTTTTGAGCTTTAATTTCATTTTGGGTATCTAAAACAGAGCAGACAGCCCAAATATATATTGACATCCTTACCCAACACAGAGGGGAAAACATAGGCTTAGAAGTTAGACGGAGCCTGTAATTCTGAATCATGGCTCTAGTGCGTGCAGAAGCAGTAAGCGTGCAGGCTCTGCATGTATGCACTGCCACTTCTTATTTATGACGTTGGGAAATTTGCTTCCATTTTTCTGTGCTTCAGCTTTTCCATTGGCCAAACCTGGAAAATAAAAGTATTTCCTTCAGAGTGGATGAAACGAGTGATGAGTTTGTGCTGTACGTATAATGTGCTTCGGAAACACCTAAAATACAGGAAGCATAAAATTATTACTAGTATTACTAGTAAATACTAGTTATTGCTAGTATTATACTCACTGTGTGCCTATAGAATTGCTTAGTGTCTGTGACCCTTATCTGAAAATTAGGGGTTATTACCTTACAATATGAATAAGAGAAATAAATGAGATGATATGTAAAACAGCTAGCTGGCATCGCACCTGAAGGTAATACTGAAATTGCTCAAGGTGATACTGAAAGTGTTATTATTTGAGGTGGTTTTTCAGAGACTGATATTCAGGACATGGCTCTTGTGACTCCTTCATATACGATAGTAAAGCTCTTCTGATTTATGATTTCTGCTTTGGAATATTATTAAATACTAGATTCTACAACCTATACCATGGCCACTTGCCCCCTTCAATAACATACCTTGAAATGGTGGATCCTGAAACAGTTAAAATGCATTTGTTTGCAATTTGAAAATATCTGATTCAATAAATAAGAACAAAAGGTATTACCTTCCAGCAATGGCCATCTACTGGGAAGGTGGGGTTCGGCATTACTGGGCTCTCTAGCTCAAAGAGATTGTCAGGGAGGCAGGATCCTTCTACCCTCCACTTGGGTATTTGCCAGATTTGCCCTCAGAATAGCAATCCCTGTGGTTGGAAAACATCTACATCTAGCAATATCCAGAGGCAAAAAAGGAAGCTGGGAAATATATCTCAGAAGTCCCCAGGAGACTGCCCTTACATCTCATTGGCTGGAACTGGGTCATATTCCCTCCTATAAACTCATCACTAGCAAGAAGAAAGGGCTCACCTCGACTTGTTTACACCAACCAGGATTTACTTGTGGTGTCTGGGTAGGGTCATTCTCTTCCGAGTCATTTGGTGAAGTGGTGGACCCCAAAACAAAACCAGGGTTCTGCCCTCAAAGAAGAAAGGAGAATAGGATGCAGTGTTGACAACAGTGTCTGACGGAAATGACCAACAAACCTTGCAACACTGCTTGTACTATCCTCTAAAATGCACTCATGCTAAGATCTTCTGTTTTTATGAGTTCAAAGTACTGACTGACTGATTGGAAAGTAGCTATTCTCATGTTGCTCATCCCAGACTATGACATAAGAGATGGTTTCCAAGCCTTGGATACTTCCAAAATAACCTTGTCTTTCTCAATACCCAAACACAACTACACGTTGCAAAGAATCTCCTGTGAATATTTCAAGAGTTCTGGGTCAGAGACTTTCTTATTGCCAATTGAGTTGGATTTTACCCTCAAACCAAGTTTACACATTCCAAGATGCCCGTGGCATGTGGGACAGCCAATGTAGAAGGGAGAATTTGTTCTCAAGCTTGTCCTGGTTGCATTTGTAGTAATATTGTTAGTGCCTTAAGAAGGGAGGAAAACGCTAGCCTTGCTCCTTGTTTATTGAATACAGCCTGCTATAAACTCATTTTATTTTCCTTGTAGCTGTATTTGATTTTCATCTGTGTCGGTGCCTCAAATAAATGTCTGGCAGGACCAGCTGGAGAGGATTTGATACCAACAGAGATCACTTTCTAAAAATGTAGTTAATCGTGAGAAGCAATGAAACAGTTAAAAACTAAACAGCAGGAAACTCTTCTTGCTGGGAGTACAAATTGTACATATTGTACTCTCAGCACTGACCATGCACAGGCTACAAGAACACATTTAACAAGAGAGAGAGAACAAGGAAGTGAGAGAGCACGCAGGCATGCGTGAGAGAGAGAGCGAACCTCCAGTTGAAATTTCCATTATAGAATCTTACAAAAGGTATTAAGATGCCGAATAAAACCCACCTTAAATAAGTGGGATTTAATAATTAATACTTAAGTAGTGGCTATTAATACTTATTACTTGCTTACATGGACTTAATTTCTATAAATGGAGAAACTCATTCTTCCTTATCTACCGTAGTCTTTCTTTGGCTATCAAAACTCTAGTGTCTTTAAATGTTCATTAATCAGTATGAAATACAATAATCCTTTCTCTATTATCCTTCTTAATCTTTCTGCAGTGTTTAATTTACTCATTCCCTTCTGGATTAAATATATTTAAACTAAAAAAATGTTAATTCTGCATTATAAATGGAGTGATGGAGCCAGTGGCCACTGGAAGCCAGTAGAGGGTCAGAAATAAGAGGTGACTGCTGACTTATAATACATATAGGCATAAGCAATGTGAGTCTACTATTATGTCCATGTCTCTAAGAGGTAGACTTTCTTAGCTCAGAGCTCCAGGCAGCCACACTGGAGTTATGTTGGGCTCAATCTAGAGAGCAACAATGGAATCGATGTATGGGTCAAGTCCTCAGGGTGAAGACACAAGAAGAATGAGGAAAGTAGATGGGCCAGAGGAACTGAAGGGTACTCAATAAAGCAGAGCACTTTTCAATGCAACACAAATCACAGGGAAGCAACATGGAGGAGCTGTGATCACAGTCCAATTAATTGTCAAAATAATTACTTCATCTATTTTTTTTTAAAGTGGGGAACAGTGTGTTTTTCCAGGACCCATCAGTTACAAGTTAAGTAGTTGTTTCAATCCATGGCCCATGTGGGGATCAAACCAGCAGCAACCTTGGTGTTATGAGCACTGCGCTCTAACCAACTGAGCTAACTGGCCACCCCTTTCCTATTTCTTTTGTTGGTATTCTCTTCTCAGTCAGCATGTCTTGAAGCCTCATTAGTCTTGGACTATACCTTTATCCTTCCTCTTCATGCAAAGACCCTGCTGGATCCCAGACATTCTAACTTTTCCACCTCTCTCGTACCCGTCTCCTCCTTCATTCCCAAACGTTATCCTGTTTCAGACCCTTAGTTCTCATGTAGTCTCTTATTCCAGCTTCCAAATGCTTTTCTTTCTACTCTGTCCTATATAGCATTATTATATTAATTTTCCTAAAGTATATTTCTGATCATTCCCACTACTGTACATAAACCTTCACTGTCTCTTCGTCACCATTGTCCATACTGCAGTCCAGGCGATTATCAGGGTCTCACCTGGCCAACTGCAGTAGACTTCTTATAGACTACTTACCACCTCCAGTTACCCTGACTTTAATCAAGTTGGTAACCAGAGTGATTGTTTCTAAACTCAAGTGCGAACTCATTAGTTCCCTGCTTGTAGTACTTCAGTGGTTTTGTACTGCTTTAACATAGTTTTGAAGGCCTTTCAAGGCCTAACCTCTACTTTTATCTCTGATTTCACCTCTTGCTATCATTCAACAACTCTTCTACCCCCTACCACCCTCTTCGGATACAGAACAAAGACGTAACTAATAGCAGATGTTTCCTCTTATCAGACAGGGCAGTTCATGTGGGTAGGCACCCGTTTACGCTTTAGAAATTGGCTGGAGGCCACCGTGTAAACAAAGCCTGATGCTCTTTTTCCATGATGCCAGAAACCATGTTGGTTGAAAATGAAAAATGCAGTCAATCATCTGGAGGCATCCCAAATATCCAGATGTTTGGCATCATGTAGACAAAACAGCCAGATGATTTTGAAAATAAATGTTCACTTTTCCAGTTAGACTATGTTTTGGTCTCCGGTAGTTATCAAAGGGACAACACATGCCCAAGTGGCTTTCCTGAGAAAATGAGTTCCAGGTGGAATGGAAAACACCAAAAGGCTAAGGAGGAGTGAGGACTGTGGTTATTGCACTTGTAAGATTCTAAAAACAATAAAAGCATCTGAACTGTAAATTGTTGTGAACAGTGCTCTGCCTCGTTATTGGTTGACACTCCTGGGTTTAACTGAGGCAATGGCTTCCACATCAGGACCTTCCACAGACACCCTGACATGCGTTAGGCACGAATCCACATGCATTGCTCCAAAATGATTTGAGTGCCTTTTGTGTAAAAACCCCTTTAGTTACCTGGAAGAATTAGCATCACATTCAGGGGTATTGAGACCGAAGCTGACATTGCTGAACCTGTGCCTCATAGCCAAGACAACCTGAAGAGCTGAAGAATGACTGAGCCAATGGCAAAGTCAATGATAACGATTTTGAGTCGCCTGAAGGGGAAAAATAAGCAACAATTTCATTTAACTAACAAATGAATAGTAAAGCAAGAAGATGTGTTTCAACTACTCTGCTGTAGCGAGGAGGCTTAAGAATTGTCTCAAGAGAGGGTATCTAAGCCAAGAAACACAAGGAAGCTAAACACAAGGAAGCCCCAAGGAGAATCAGTGAAGGTCGTACTATAGAATTTGTGTCTGAATCTATTAAAACTGAAGTTGATTTAAAATTTAAGTTTACAAAGTCTATTATTGAGCCCTTTCACATTCTACAGATATTTGTTCGTGATTATTATCCAGGCAAATATACACTGTTAAGAGACTCAGTTGTAACAGTTTATGGCTTGGAGAACCCTTGGTTAAAAAATGGCTGCTGGGCCGGCGGAGTGGCGCGATGGTTAAGAACTGGCGTTGGATGCCAGAGGGCCCCGGTTTGGATCCCACATATGAGGGCCAGTGACACTGCCCTCCACAGCTAAGATGCTGAACAACAGCTCAACCTGGAGCTGGGCTGCCATGAGTCGCCGGCGACGGCGTAGGCTGTAGCCCCTGTGGCAGTGGGTTGCCATGGGCTACCGTGTGTGGCCAGCAGCCAGCATGAGCGGCCAGCAGCCGCCGTGAGCGGCTTTCCAGAAGCCAGAGACTGATCTGCCTCACCTGGGAAGAGCGCAATGATGGTGCCAACTTGGGCCAGTGAAGCAACGTCCTCCACAACTAGACTGAAGAACAAAACGACAGCAACTTGTCTGTTCCCTTTCCCCCAATTCCCCAGCGCTGTTCCCATGTTCCCATCCCCCCAATTCCCCAATAAAAACCTTTAAAATAAAAATAAAAATAAAAAATGGCTGCTATCTTAGATGCATAGTCTCCAGGCATTATGTGCACAATCACTCAATGTTTAAATACGAAAAAAATTTCCCTTGCAAAATTTAGCACCAGTTGGTTGAAGGTCATGGAGAGAGTATTTTCACCAACCAGCAAATTGATGGGAAAATTTCAGAGGTAGGAGATCAGCGATGCACATAATGTGGGAGATCAGCAAACAAACAGAGGAGCCTGTATTATGGTTGAGCAGCAATGGTAACAGCAACAAAAAAATCCATCTTAAAGTAGAATATAATCTAAGCAGAGAAGTGTTTTTCATTAAATTGTTTTCTACTATATAAATGTGAGGTTGTGTAGGAAATCACATCACTGTGTTGTTTAAAAGAATGTAGTATTTATTTCCCTCATAGGAAAATTGTTGAGCACCATCAGTCCTATATACTTTGGCATTCGCCTTGCTAGTAACATGTGGACTAACTCAAAGGACCTTTAAATATTCATTCAGCTCTAGAACTGCCTGATTATGATGGAGAATTGGCAGGTCTGTCTGGTCTACGAATAGAAAAGAGCTAGGCTTCATGGGAACAGAACTCCTCTTTTTTAAAATCATTATAGCCCCAGTTCTTCAAGAATTTTGTAAAGTCTAAGAAACAACACGTGGCTCCACTTCTATGCGGCAGATGAAAGTATTTTATTATTTTAGAGGGAAGGCAAAAGTTGATGGCATCCTGTGGGTATAAGTTGTTCTTTGGGAATCAGGATATAACATGGAGACCTCTTAATTTCCATAGATATATACATCCTGTCCACTCTCGCACATGCATAGGAATAATTAAGGTTTTGCATGGAAAACTCTTTACTGCGTGATGTTGAGACCAAGTATATGGAATACACACTCCAACATCTGGTTATAATTAGCTCCAACTAGTATACAATCAAAATATATTCAAAGAACTAGGGTGCGTGCTGAGCAGAAGGCTGATAGTTCTTTAAAGTTCTGTTCTATTATTAAATTTCTTCTACTTTCATATTAAATTTCAATTAAATAGTCTCATTGGTTCATTGGAGTAGGTTTCCATTCAAAATGAACATTTGTCAGCAGATGCATTTATAAACAGCTGTGGTTTTCTTTGGGTATATACAGTGTCATTATCCAGACCATCTGGCCATTTCTACTGATGGTGTTTCTTATTTGGGCTCTCTCTCTGACATAATAATTTATTATCTCTAATATGCTTGATTTCTTCAAAGAGAACTTCTCTTACACCTCATAGAACCAAAAAAACAAAAACAAAAAAACCCCCCAAACCTGATAAATTAAAAAGGTTACGGTGATGAACAGACCTTTCTAAAGGTCACTGCATGGCCTAGTTACTCTTTTTTTTTTCCTCTTTTTACTATAAAAATGCTGCCTGATTATATAGAAAAGTCAGTTTAAAAACAGAACAATGCTACATTAATATTTTTTAAAGAAATTGTTTCCAAATTTAAATATTTTCTGTGATTTATTTGTTTGATTTAGTATTTGTTTAATTTTAGAAACCTTGGCCACTACTCAAATGATTAAGAAACAACAGCTTTATTTTTTTCAGGGCTTATCATGCTAGCCCATGGTTGGTTTCCTTTTCTTTTCTTTTTAATTTTTATTAAATTGGTTGGGGTGACATGGGTTAGTAAAATTATTTAGGTTTCAACAGTACACTTCTAGAACCTATCAACTATGTACTGCAATGTGTATTCACCACCCAAAGTCAATTCTCCTTCCATCACCATATATTTGACCCCCTTAACTCTCTCCTACCATCTCCTTCCCCCTGACACTCCAGTGACCAATAAGTCTAGCGTCTATGAGTGTTTGTTTGTCTTGTCCGTTAGTTACTTTCAGTATTATATTCCACATAAGAGTGAAATCATACGGTTCTCAACTTTTTCCATCTGACTTATTTCCCTCAGCATAATATCAAGATCCATCCGCGTTGTCACAAATGGCTGTGTTTCATCTTTTTTTTTTTTTTTTATTTATTTTTTTTTTTTAGCTGAGCCATCCTGCTACCTGTTGGCAGCTCAGCAGCTGCTCAGCTTGGGCTGGACTCGAACCGCTGTTGCTCAGAGCTCAAACTCTTGAGCGAGCTCTTAACCAACTGAGCAACTCAGCCGGCCCTGTGCTCCATCTTTTATTATGGCCTAGCCGAGTAGTATTTCATTATATATATGGACCACATCTTTATCTAACCATCTATCAAAGGACACTTTGGTTATTTCCATGTCTTGGTCACCATGAATAATGCTGCAAAGAACATAGAGGTACATATATCTTTACAGATAAATGTTCTCAGGTTTTTGAGGTAGATGCCCAGAAGAGGGATTGCTGGGTCATATGGTAATTCTATTTTTTCAGTTTTTGAGGACCCTCCATACTGTTTTCCATAGTGGTTGCACCAATTTACACTCCCACCAGCAGTATATGAGGGTTCCTTTTTCTCCACAGCCTCTCCAACACTTGATATTACTTGTCTTGATAATAGCCATTCTAACAGGTATGAGGTGGCATCTCATTGTGGTTTTAATTTTCATTTCCCTAATAGCTAGTGAAGTAGAGCATTTTTTCATATATCTGTTGGCCATTTGTATATCTTCTTGGGAGAAGTGTCTGTTCATGTCCTTTACCCATTTTTTGTTGTTGTTGAGTCATACGAGTTTTTTTTATATATTAATATGTGCATTTTGGATATCAGCCCATTATCAGAGGTATTGCTTGCAAATGCCTTCTTCCATTTGGATGGTTGCCTCTTTGATTTGTTGATGGTTTCTTTTGCTGGGCAGAAGCTTTTTAGTTTGAACTAGTTCCATTCATTTATTTTTGCTTTTACTTCCCTTGTCTTTGAGGTCAAATTCATAAACTTCTCTCTGAACCTAAGGTCCATAAGTTTAGTACCTATGCTTTCTTCTATGCCATTTATTATTTCAGTTCTTACATTTAGGTCCTTGATCCATTTTGAGTTAATTTGGGTATATGGTGACAGATAGCAGTCTAGTTTCATTCTTTTGCACGTGGCTTTCCAATTTCCCTAACACCATTTATTGAAGAGGTTTTTTTTCTCCACTGTATGCTTTTGGCTCCTTTCTCTGGCCATATATATGTGGGTTTGTTTCTGGGTTCTCAATTCTATTCCATTGGTCTGTGTGTCTGTTTTTCTGCCAATACCATCCTGTTTTGATTATTGTTGCTTTATAGTATAAATTGAAGTCAGAGAGTGTGATACCTCCAGCCTTATTTTTTTTCTTAGGATTGCTTTGGCTATTCAGGGTCTTTTGTGATTCCATACAAATCTGATGATTTTTTGTTCTATTTCTTTTTAAAATGCCATTGGGATTTTGATGGGAATTTCATTAAATCTGTATATTGCTTTGGGTAATATGGCGATTTTAACTATGTTGATTCTTCTTATGCATGAACATGGAATATCTTTTCATTTCTTTGTATCTTCTTCAATTTCATTTAGTAATGTCTTATAGTTTGCATTGTATAGGTCCTTCACATACTCTGTTAAGTTTATTCCTAGGTATTTTATTCTTTTGGTTGCAATTGCAAAAGGATTTTTTTTTCGAGATTTCATTATTAGGGGCACAACAGGTTTTTGTACATTGGTTTTGTAGCCAGCAACTTTACTTTATTTGTTTATTGTTTCTAATAGTTTTTTGGTAGAGTCTTTAAGGTTTTCTATATAAAGAATCATGTCGTCTGCAAAAGTGACAATTTGACTTCTTCATTCCCAATTTGGATGCCTTTTATTTCTTTCTCTTGCGTGATTGCTCTGGCTAGGACTTCCAGTACTAGGCTGAATAGCGGTGATGAGAGGGGGCATGGCTGTATTGTTTTGATCTTAGAGGAAAAGCTTTCAGTTTTTCACCATTAAGTATGCTATTAGCTGAGGGTCTGTCATATATGGCCTTTAGTATGTTGAGGTACTTTTCTTCTGTACCCATTTTATTAAGTGTTTTAATCATAAATGGATGTTGTATTTTGTCAGATGCTTTTCTGTATCTATTGATATAATCATATGATTTTTATCCTTTATTTTGTTTATGTGGTGTATCCCATTGATGGATTTGTGTAGATCATGCTTTTCTTAACCAGCACTTTCAGTCAGAATGCTGTGGCGCTGGAAAAGAAGAGAGTAGAGTGAGTTTGTTTTAAAAGCTCCCTCCATGAGTAGCATGGGGACCTAAAAGTATGTACTCTTCTTATTCAGGCTATATCTGTAAATTTTAAAAATGCAGGAAGGTATAAAGAAGTGACATTTTACCTTCATGTGAGACCAATATATAATAAGTATATTAGTAGTCAAAGAAAAATGCGGGAGGAAAAAGTGTAAGTCACATTCTTATAATTCTCTTATTATGAATATATAAATTATTAACCTTTGATATTAAAGTCATGTATAAAGCTTTTAGCAAAATTATATTAGGATGCAAAATGCTGAATATAAAATAAGAACTTGTTATTTCCAAAGTGAGGACTGAATCTGTCAATGACCTAGAAAACCCAGCAGGATCGTTTGTTCATTGTAAAAATAAATAAATAAAATTAAAAAATGAAGTAAAAATGTTTATCCTCTATAATGTCAGTGAAAAGAATAAGTTTTGAATTAGGAAAAAAATGGCAAAAGTTCATTTAAAAGGATAAATTATTTTAAAAGTTGATGATGTGAAAGAAATAGTGGAAACAGAACATACTTAAAGGTAAATAAACATTGCACTTACTGTACATTTATTCAAATAACCAAATGTTCTTTCTGTTACCCCTAGGTTATTTAAAATATACTTATTCTTAAATTTCTTGTTAAATAAATATTTTGCGAGGTAAAGGCATGTCATAAGAGATAAATTGGGGAGTGCTGAACTTATTGGTAGATATATCAAAGCTCCCTGAGAGTTAAAGTAGGTGCTGGGAAATTCTAGCACTCCCTTGTGAATAATATATTGTATAAGAATTTACATTTGTAATGATAATCATCAACGGCTGCTAACATCACAAAAAGAGAGACATCAGACATGATGTACCTCCCAATGTAGAACAACAACACCTATTGTTCTGAAGTAGTTTGGCCTAAGAGAAAATTATGCCTGACACTCCATCTAGCTCACAATTTACAACCAATGTAGAGAAAAGAAACACAAGTAAAACGATACCCAGGAGGATCCAGTCAGCAAAATCTAGACTGGGAAACTCTAGGTGAAAATACAGGCTCTTCAACAAAAAGTTGAAAGGAAAAAAATAGATTGAAAAGGTATATATAGATTAGATTATAGTTCTAATAATAAGTTCTATAGATTAGAATTTAGGAAATATCCCAATCAATTGCAAAGTATGGACCTTATTTGGATTTAGACCCAAAAAGGAAGCAATAATAAAATTATAAGATAATTGGATATATGATCATTGTGAATTTTAATTTTATTAGATGCAATAATGACATTGTGATTATATTTTTTAAAGAAAGAGTCTATATCTAAATACTAAAATATTTAGAGAAAAAATAGAGTTTTTTTTCAAATTAATTTGAGGTGGAGGCTAAGTGGGTAGGGAAGAGATAAAACAAGATTGGCCATAAGTTGATAATTGTTAAAGGCAGAAAACAGGTTCAGTATATAGTACTATTCTGTCTACTTTTATATATGGAAGACATTCTCTATAATAAAATATTTTATAAAATAAGAAATGATTAGTCATATAAGAGAAATACAGTTATACCATATGCTTTTCAACATAGAGTATTTATTATTATTATTATTATTATTATTATTATTATTATTATTATTTAGCTGAATCACCCTGCCACCTGTTGGCAGCTCAGTGGCAGCTCAGCTTGGGCCGGGAATTGAACCGCTAGTTGCTCAGAGCTCGCACTCTTGAGTATTATTTTTAATGATGTAATAATTTAATATACAATTATCAAAACAATGTTATAGTGTAATGTTGAAGACCTCATAGGAAGAGAATTGGCTCCCTTCCTCAGAAAACCAGTGTGTGACTTGTCTCCCGTGGGCACCATGACAGTTCAATTTGTAAGGCAAATACCGTGAATGTATGAAAACTGCAGTTTGCAACATCCCATCATCAGAGTGGTAGTAATTCTAATTAACAAGTAACATCATACCAAGTTGGTCTGCAGCATCAAAACTGCCCATGTAGATGTCTTTGTTTTTAATGATCGGAGGTCCCATTGTGTTTTGTGTGAGATCCATCACAGAATAAGAACTTTTGACCCCCAAGAGCATTGTTACCAGGCCAAAGTGTGCCCGATACTTTGAAAGGCCCAAACTCAAAATGTCAGACTTTGGAGTAAGGAAAGGTTTATTGGTTGAGAAGGTGCCAGCCGACAAGATGGGAGTCCTAATCCTCAAATCCATCTTAAGAAAGTAGAGTTCAGGCTCCTTTTATGTCAAGGGGAGGGAAAACGGAAGGAGCTGTTTTTGTAAAAACTCCAGCCCCATGCAGAATTCCTCTAATGATTAGCATGTCATGTCTAAAGCAGGAGCTATTAGCCTGAGGGCAAGGGAACAAGGCAGGCTTGGGCAAGATGGAGTCAGAGAGACCAAGAACATTTCACTGTTACACAAGTACACAGCTTTATCTCCCCAGACCCTCCATGTCAAAACCATGTGCTATCTGGTGTGGGGTTGTCTTTCTGGATGTGAAGGTTTACTATAGATTCGCTGCAATGAACTCTTACATAAAACCTTTTGTAAGCTAGGTAACCATGGTAGCTGCTGCTATTCATTCAACTTGTATGCTGGAAATCAGACTCCATTTTACATTGAAATCATGACAAATTCTAAAAATGTGGAAAAAAAAAGAAATGATTTTGTTATTGATATAAAAAAAATCAACAAATTTAACAAAAGATAAAGTGATATGGAGCCAAGCAATAGTAATTTTATTATCTTCTCTTCAGACAGTAATCTTAAATGGAAGAAAGACTTCTTACTCGTTAGGGATATAACTGTACATCACTAAATTGTTCTCTTCAGGTAATGTTCTCTCTGATATAAGAAGAAACCAGAAGCTAAGGAAGTAACCTGGAAACTTTTCAAATGTCTCCAGGATGTTTCCATCAAGAGTGTGAGCTCTGAGCAACAGCGGTTCAAGTCCCGGCCCAAGCTGAGCTGCCGCTGAGCTGCCATCAGGTGGCAGAATGTCTCAGCTAAAAAAAAATAAATAATAGAATAAGAAATATGTATGTGGTCTTTGTCTTCATTTTGGGAACCAAGCTCCTAAAACCCTTGGAATTTCTTAAATGGTTAGAGCAACAAAGGTGTCTTCTGTTATATTAATGAGATGACCTTTGGAAAATACCTCAGGATGGAGGCTGGTTGCCAGGAAAACCAACCATGATTAGAAGGTTGGAACTTTCAGTCCCACCCCAGACCTCCTGGGGGAGGAGAGAAGCAAGAGATTAAGTTTACTCACCAATGACCAACGATTTAATTCATCTCACCTACTTAATGAATTCTCCACAAAAACTGTGAAAGACAGAGTTCAGGGAGCTTCTGGGCTGGTGAACACGTGGACATTTGGGTAGGGATTTGGGGAGAGGGCATGGAAGCTCTGCATCCTTTCAGCCTACCTTTCCTTATGCATCACTTCCATCTGGCTGTTCCTAAATTATGTCCTTTTTTATTAAACTAGTAACCTAGTGAGTAAACTGGTTTCCTGCGTCCTGTGAGCTTCTGTAACAAGTTAATTGAACCCACGTTTGGGGTCATGGGACCCTCTGATTTATAGCTGGTAGAAGCATAGGTCATAGCGTGGGCATGCAATTGTTATCTGAAGTAGAGGACAGTCGTATGGGACTGAGCCCTTCACCTGTGGAATCTGACACTAACTACCTGGAGTGTCAGAATTGAGTTGAACTGTAGGACACCCACCTGGTGTTGGAGAATTTTTTGATGGTATGGGGGGAACCCGTCCACCATTGTAATTGGAGTTGAAATCATTACTCCTTAAAGTTCCTTTCTAATTTCCCTCTTCTATTCATGGCATCACAATTCTCTTACCCCCGCAGACTTGACCTTGTGCTGTAATTTTCTACATTTTCTTTCAATTTCAGTTGCCATCGGTTAACAATTCCTGATAAATCTTATTTGTCATTGTGTCATGTGTTGCCCTCTCTCAACTTTACTTTCCAATCCTCACACCTGAGTCCTGTTTA
Source organism: Hipposideros armiger (assembly GCF_001890085.2). Lineage (NCBI taxonomy): Eukaryota > Metazoa > Chordata > Mammalia > Chiroptera > Hipposideridae > Hipposideros > Hipposideros armiger. The sequence continues at coordinate 4,009,982 of NW_017731372.1, forward strand.
ATTGCTGAATCCTCATAATACTGACATACTACAGTAGTCCACCCCTTCTCCACGGTGGATGCCAGAAAACCTGGACAGTACCAAACCTTATATGTAGAGTACTAGATTTTCTCCCATGCATACCTATGTCCTTTGGGGACAGTCATAAGTAAAAGGGGGCTTACTTGAACACAACTATGGCAATAGCTTGACAGTTGATCTGATAACCAAGATGGCTATTCAGTGACTAACAGGCAGGTAGAGTACACAGTGGGGATATGATGGATAAAGGGATGATTCACATCCCCAGTGGGTCAGAGCAGGACTTTGTGAGATGTCATCACACTACTCAGAATGGCGCACAATTTAAAACGAATGGATTGTTTGTTTCTGGAATGTTTTAGTTAATATTTTCAGACCACAGTTGACTGCAGGTAACTGAAACCATGGAAAGCAAAGCTGTGGGTGGGCACTATTGAACTGATAAAATGCTAATTTCTTTACATCATCCTATACCCAACAACCTTCAATAGTCTCCTGTTGTTTAATGGCAAGTTTTACTTCTTCACCTAGCAGTCAACACTCTCCTAAATTTATCCCCAAATAACCTATAGCTATTGCTTCTTTCCTGCCAAATGAAGGTTTGCTCTGTATTCAAGCTCTACCCTTTAACCATTTTAACTCTGTCCTCAAAGCATACCTTACATGATCTCTTGTCCTCTGTTGGTTTTGGCTGATACGAACTGTCAAGGGACCTTTGGGTTAAACAAAACCTAAGGGAGTTTCAAAGAAAGGTGCCTTTGAGAGAAAGGTGAAAAATCCCAAACAAAATTGTAGGGATCATAAAACGTATACATTCCAACTCTCTTCCAAAGCCAAAGTATTCTTTAGAATGATCCTTAGCTTATATTCCCTCTTTTCTAAGAATTCCCTGCCAGCCTTCAGTAGCGTTCACTTTTAGAAAGTTCTTTCTTACGTCAAACTTTCTATCTCCTCAGTTATATCAATTGGCCCCACATACTACCCTGGACCTTTAAAGATACAAGCCCAATTTCCCTCCTGGCGATAGCACTTCAAATGTTTTATGATAGCTATTATTTTGTCTACTCTTCCCTAAGCTGGAAATTTGTAATTTAAAAAACTACGTCTGAAAGAACGCATTTTTAAGACCCACAGAGCCCGCTGACCAAGTCTTCCTTCCAGCACTTACTACCTTATGAGAACTCTTTGCTGGTAGACACCCGTGCTACTTACTGTCTGACTCGTGACATATGTGAGCTCCTAAAAGCCAGTAGCTGTGTTCCTGATCCTTGTATCCCCAGTGCTTTACCCCAGTCAGCAGCACTTGCATTTTATTTATTTTTAAACAAATAGATACATAGATGAATCCAAGTACTCCTCTTTTAATGCTTGCAGTGTATACCTTTCTCTCCAAAATGAACTCCATAGTTCAATGAGGTCTGACAAGTATAGAGAGGAGTGGAGCTGTACTTGTTCAAGATGGAATAGCATCCTCTCTGTAATGCAGTTGGAGATTACATTAACATTTCCCCCTACCATACCCGCTACTGACTTCTAGCTAATGCATTTTAAATTGTTGTTTGGTTTTTTTTACATATTACATCAAAATTGTATCTTCCTAGTGTGTATTGATGCAAGAGTATTTCTTTTCCTTATCCAAATGTAAGAATTGATGTTTATCCATGTTACATTTTTTTTCTTGCTGAATCTGTCAAACCATTCCTTGAGATCATCTTAGATTCTGACACTGTCGTCCATTATATTTGTTATCCCTCCTGCTGTTTTCTTTGCTAATTTTGAACCAGTCTTCATAATTCTTTCTCCAGTATATTGATAATAGTACTGATTTATTCACTCATTTATCCAATGATTATTAATTCAGCATTTAATAAATGCAAGCACTTATTCTAGGTGCTGAGGATTTAGTGGTAAACAAAAGAGACATGGTCTCAGCTCTCATGAAGCCTATATTCTAGGGAAGTAGGTTTCCAACTTTTGCATGCATCAGAATAACCTGAAAGACGTGTTAAAATATAGATGATTATAATGGCAACCACCCCCAAAGTCCTGACTTAAATAGGTCTGGTGTGTTCACGTGGGGAGTGAGACTTTGTGTTTCTAACAAGTTCCTAGATGTTGCTGATGCTGCTGGTCCAAGGCCCACACTTTGAGAACCATTGTTCTCAGGAAAGATGTACATTGAAATGCTAAGGACTTAGAAGCAAATAGGAGTTCACAGGACTGAGGACAGATTTTTGCCTAGAGAATATGCCAGGGTTTATATCATTCTATGTGTAAATATAGCAAAAATAACAGGTTGACAATTAATTATGGTAAAAGAGATTATCCAATATAATGGGGAGGAGTCAAGGGTATACTAATAGAAAATCAAACTGCTCTTGGGTAAGTTAATAAGTTAACTCAATTAAAATAAAATATTAAATTTCATACTTATGTATTGGGTTGTCGGAAAAGTCATGACGTATTTTTTCCTATGTTTTTCTTTCAAAAATGCTTCATGACTTTTCCGACAACCCAATAGCTAGTGCTTTTAAAAAATAATGGCTATTGCATTAAATTAAACAATATTCTGTCAAGTGTTTTGTTCAGAAACTTGTAAATGTCTAACATTCTATTAACATAACTATGAATGAATGAATAAATGAAGATCAGAATAATAAGTGATCCATAGGTAAGTGGCAGAATCTGAACTTGAACTCAGATCTCCAAAGGGAAACAGAATCAACAGTATATTTAGAGCAGCGAAAGCTAATTCCTAAGTCATTATCAATTACCCAGATAAACATATGTGAGTTGCCTCAAGTCTGAGCATTTAGTTTTTTAAGTGCAGTTAGGCTTAGGCATCTTGTGAGATATGGAGAGTGATGCCCCTGAATCCCTTGGGAATTTTCCTTCATCTCAGATTCTTAACTGTTTCTCGGAAGAAAGCCAACTAATTGGACAACCTGAAATGTTAACAGCTGTGATCTGGCAGACTGGCTTTAAGAAAAATTCAAGGGCTAGTCCACTCAGATGGGATCTATTTGACCCAACTTAAATTTGCTCTCTGTGTAGACTGCCAAGCTAGAATAGGTCACGGAAGAGATGGGTGGTGATTTTTAATGGTTTGCAACACAGGGTCCTTCCTAGAGCCTGTATCCAGGTGCCCTGCTTCCAAAGTGATAAGTGCACCACAGACCTACCACAGCGGTTTGTTTGAACCATCCTTTGTGCTGTTCTGGAGATAAACCTAATAATTTGTAAATCAAGTTACTACTGAGCTGAAACATGCCTGCACACTGTCAAAAACTTCTAACATTTATTAGCTCATCGGATGAACGGTTCAGCTCTCAAACACCCAAATGGTTTGGCTTTCTTATGTCAATCACTTACAATTTTTTTTGAAGTAGAAATATCATATTTTTGTTCGTTTCAGTCCTTGCCTATTTTGAGTCCACTAATAGCACTTACTCTATGATTTTATAGGTATTTATTTACCTTGGTGGTCTCTAAGTTCCACAAGAATAGAGGCTCCATACTTTATGTTGTTTAAATTCAAGTGACTGAGGCAATCGAAAGAGTCGGAATGGTTCTCTGCATGCAGAGGGGGAAGTAGTGGTTTATATGCACAGTGACAAAGCAGGCTGCTGAGGACTGAATTGTGCCTCCTCTAAATTCGTACGGTGAAGTACTACGGCCTAATGTGGTGGCATTTGGAGATGGGGCCTTTGGGAGATCATTAGGTTTAGATGAGTCATGCGTGGGAGAACCCTCACGATCAGGTTCATCCCTTTGGAAGTGGAGACACCAGAGGGCTTGCTCTCTCTTTCTCTCCCTGCCATGTGAGGACACAGCAAGAAGGCACTGTCTCCAAGCCAGAAAGAGAGCTCTCACCAGAAACGAACTACACTGGCACTGTAATCTGTGGTTTCTAGCCTCCAGCACTGTGAGAAAATAAATTTTTGTTGTTTAAGCCACCCAGTCTGTGACATTTTATCATGGCAGCCCAAGCTGACCAAGACACAGAGAAAGTGTTTTAAATGAAACTTTTAGATGAATTAAACCATCTGAACTAATGCCACTCTTAGAATTTTTTCTGCAAATGAAACAGACTCCATTTGACTTTTTGAAAGACGAGTTGTACTTGAACTTTGGACATTATGAAGACATGGTCTGATTGTTAATTTTCATTGTATATCAGTGCAGATACATCCTTTTAGAAAATAACAAGATGATGCTAAATGATTTTTGGTGCAGTGGATGATGAACGCATCAGCGGTGAGAAAATAATGGGAAAGCGTGCAGCCCTCCTCCTCTCTTCTGCAAGAAAACCACTGACATCCAGAACGATGCCCAGAATCACAGCTAATTAACTTGGACATGCCATTCTGGGAGTATATAATTTGAAATGCTGTACATACTTACCTGAACTACAGCTGTATCTTAACAGAACATGATAGCAAGCTATGTTGTATAAAAGATTCTGAAGGGCTTAAGAGGATACTGATTGGCAGAAAACCAAACAAAGCCACACTCTGAGTCAGTCAGATATTCAGATTTCCAGTAAAGGTCGCACAAACAACTACCAAAGTGCATTGACAGTCAACCGACGAAACAACTGCTTCTCTGTTTTCCAAAGCAGTACTTGTGTACAACCCATAAACAAACTGTCAAAGACGTCGTACATCTGGACAACACAGTTGCAAAGTTAATTTTGGTTGGAAGAAAATGATACCCCTGGTTTTAATTTGGGTGGAATTTTGATCCAGGAAAGAATCTTATTGTGGGCATTTCTAATGTTTCTATGGATATGAGAAAACTGTGATGAGCGGCCAAACACAGAAGATTCTGATAAATAAAATTAACACTTCGCGTGAAGTCAAGGCGAGTCTGAAGGCTTTATCTCATGGGTCATTGAGCTCCACAGACCAGCAATCTGGATGTTTCATTAATGCAGTATAGACTTAGGATCTGAAGATTCCTATTACAGAAATCACTTTCTTCGTCTTATGTGTGCTCCTACCATTTAGGTAGGCTGCTACCAAAGGGATGATGCTACCTAGTCCATGGAAACCACTAAGCTGTTTCTCCCGCCTTACAGGACAGGGGTGAGTTTCTCACCGTTAGGAGGGAGTAACCACCATTATTAAAGAAGTCAAGACCCAGGCCGGCCAAGTGGCGTGATGGTTAAGAACTGGCTTGGGACGCCAGAGGGCCCCGGTTCGGATCCCACATATGAGG
>NW_017731372.1:4017152-4021842 GCF_001890085.2 Hipposideros armiger
TTAAAAAAAAAAAAAAAGATTAAGGACCAGTAATGCTAAGCATTAAGGATTTGAACAGTAGCTCATCATCAACAATAAGAGTACATCTATGACATACGTATTATTTGAATGTCACCATAACTGTCTGTTTTTTGACCCCTCCATATCTCTATACCTTAAGCACTGGCTTCAACCCCATATGGAAAATATGAAGACCTATAGATTTTTCTGATGGTTCAGAAGGCAAATTTTGCTGTTAATTCTCATATCAACCTATAACTCATTTCTAATACTGGGCTTCTTAAAAAGCTACAATCCTAAACCCATGTTCCAAATTTCCTGCCTCTTGTCCCAGCTTCTGTCTTATTTCAATTCCAGGCCCTTTAGTTCCTCCAGTTGGAGGGACTTTTCTTGTCCTGACAGGCCCTATATCTTCAAACAGCACTCCTCACCCCTTGCCCAAGCACTGTCACTCGGGCAGCAAGATACCAGATACCATGGACTTTGGAGTCTGACCATCATGGATTTGAGTCAGCTTGCTCTTCACTTTTAGCCATTACTTTAATCTCCACAATAACTCCATGAGGTAGGTATTCAATTCCCACTTTATAAATTATGAAACCAAGGCTAGTCAACTTCCTGAAGTCTCAGTTTCATAATTCATAAAATACGACCATGACTGTTACTATTTACTCAGGGCTACTCTAAAGGTGACCAGAAATTGAACTTCCCTCCCATCATTGTTTTCCAGGCTTCGTGGATTTCCTACAGGTCCTGCAGCCTGTGTCAGGGCTCTAGGTCCCCTATCTTGCTGGTCAGCTCTATTTTTATGACAATCTGGACTTCCAGATACTCCAGAGACAAATACAGATGGACAGAGCTAAGCACAGAAGTTTACATGAGCATTTTCTTGACGTAAGTCTAAAATACAATAGCAAGTACATGTCATATACTGTGAACTCTGAAACAATTATCCACTTGCGCTCGGTTCAGATTTCTATCATTGCCCCCTTTTTGTACTTGGAGCAGTTTGCTTTCCCTTGCCTTATCTCCCTGTCATAGCACTTGTCAGCCATTGCTAGTTAGCATTGTACTTTTTATTGTCAAACTCCTTCTCGTAAACAAAGGCCTCTCTTCATCAAAGGAAGGTTGTCTGTTTTGTTCACCTCTTTTTCCTCAACACATAGAGAAATGCTTGGAACACAATGGGTCCCCAATAATATTTGTGAATGAGGGAGGAAGGAAGGAAGGAAGGAGGGAGGGAAGGAAGGAGGGAGGAAGGAAGAAGGGAGGAAGGGAAACTCATGCTTGGGGTAAGGTTGGAAAGAGAAAAATTTTAATATTTTTGATGATATCTAAAATGTATTCAGGGGTACTCTGTGTGCTGTTCTAAATTAATATCTGCTAATCAATTTAATGGTGCAATTACATATTAAGAGATGGGTAAGAATGGGAAACTGAAATACAAATAGGTTAACTGGCCTGTTCATGTTCACACAACTCTTAGTAGTGGAGTTAGCACTTGAACTCAGGAAATTTAACTCAAGATTCTGTGCTCTTAATTTCTACCATGTATTGCTCCCTTTCATTAATATATAATTAATTCACAGAGTAAAAAAATAAGACTGGACATTTATTGCTCTTAAAGCAAGTGACTTAAAGAAGTGACTCTAAGGAGGTTCTCAGTATTGTTACTGAATTCTGTAAACTAAAAAAAAAAAATCCTTGTTTAGGCAAATTCACAGTGACACTTGAGTTAAGAGGACTTGGGGAGAGAGAAAGACCAGGCTGAATCACACATTTCTTGTCCATACCCAGTATAAATTAATAAATCACAAACAATTCAGAGGACATCCTCATGCAACTCTGAGGGTATTTCAAGGAAACTTCCCATCTGGAATCTGTGCTGATTCTTTTCATATTGTATTTCCCTAAGGATGACTCACAGGAAATTGAGGTTTCAGAAATATGTTGTGTTTTTTATGGCATGTCTCTACCTTCACTGCAAAAGTTTTAAAGATAGTGATTTTGTGGTTGTGTTTTTTCCCATTAAGTTTAAAGAATGAAATCCACTTTTTCAACTATTTTTTACAACTTCTCTATTCATAAAAACATTTATGCTTATGTGATGTTAATGATGATGGTGATGATAATCCTCTTGACTGTGGTACAAATATTCTAGTAAAGTAAGGGTAAAAGGATGGTAACAACAAAAAAAAACCTCTTGGATCGTAGATAAAATTGTAGACAAAAACAGTTGTTGGATAACTGTTTTTGTATTGAGCTGCGCTACATATTGTGAGGAATATAAAAATATATATCATCACCCCTGCCACAAAGAATACAGGCTGTTGGAAGAGTCAGAGGTAGACCAGTTGTCTCCAGACACAAAATGCAATGATCACACATTCACTGGGAAAGGATTAGTTCCAACTGGAGGATCATTAGAACCTTGTGGAAAGAAGGGTGACATTTGAAATAGGTCTTAAGAGATTTATAGACTTTCTTTAAAAACACCATAAATAATGAAGAAATTTGTAAAGATATAGATGGCAGAAGAGAGTGTGGGGAGAAAGCAGAGGTCTTTCTTTTCTCCCTTCCTTCCTTCTTCCCTCTTTCTGTCTCTCTTCCTCTCCTTCCCTCCCTCCCTCCCTCCCCAACTTCCTTCCTTCCTTCCTTCCTTCCTTCCTTCCTTCCTTCCTTCCTTCCTTCCTTTTTTTCTTCCTTCCTTTCTGTACCTTATATACCACTAAATGTGTAAAGGGCCAAAGTAGAGAGGTTCATAAATCTCCCCACAGTACCTAGGTTGATTCCCGATGCACATGGTACTCAATAAATATTATTGGAAAAAAAAAGGGATATATTGTGTATAAATGGGAGTTCAGATAGGCGAACAATTCTAACTTATGGATTAAGGAAAAACTTTTGTGCTATGTCACCACATGGAAGTCAATTAAAAGAAAAATGTGTAGGTATCTATATGAGACACCCATTGTGTGACTGTAAGAGAGATAAAAGGATGAATAAAAATTCACAGTAAGAAAAAATTCAGAGTAAGGCTAGTTTTGTGACTACCTGTCTTAATAGACTTTGAGACATCTAGAACAGCAGACACATTTTTATTCATTCAATAGACATTTTATTTAGTGCCTGTGATGTGCCAGATGCTGTAATAAGTACTGTGGTACAAAAATGAAAAATACAGTCCCTGCCAATGCTGTGCTTACAATTGATGGGGAAGAAACACAGATAATATAAGGTGATGCTGCTGCTGATTATTAGGTAATATCTACTGCCAGGCACTATGCTTGACAGTGAAAATATGTTATTTATTTGATGTACCCACCCTCTGAGGCAAATGAGGATGTGAGGCTTAGATAGGCAAAGCAACTTGCCCAAGGCCAGATAGCTATGGTAAGTGGTAGAGTTGAGATGAAAATTTCAGACTCCCAAACCTGTGCTCTTAGCTGTTTCACAACTTTGGGGGTTGGGAGCAATCACTTCCCAGATCAGTGCCTATGTTGAGTCTTAAAGAATGATGAGGGGGCTGGCNAAAAAAAAAAAAAGAAGAAGTCCAGATTCCCTCGTGCCTTCACTAAGAGTATTAAACCTGGCTACCGAATCCTTCTCTTATTCCTGATATTATCGAGGTCCATTTAAACCCAGTGTCTCCAGGCAATAATATCAGAGAACCAAATATCTCTTTCCATCCCAGTCCTTTTTAAATGAAAAATAAGCCTATTCATAATGACAGAGAATATTTGTAAGTGGGGAGAAAGTAAAAAGTGAATAACTTCCATGATGTTGCAAACATGAACCCATATAAAAGTCAGGTCCTTTCGACCACGCTCGCAATCTTTCCTACTTCTCCCCTGAGGAGGCTATGGTCAACTGCATAATACAGCTGCCTTCTGTTCTGTTGTTGCAATGGACTCTTGATAGCTCCCATCTGCAGTTTGGACCACCTCTGAAGTGTAGTCGGTTCAGATTACCATTCGAGGAAGAGTCAGAGGAGCCTTCAACACTCAACTGTGAGGTGTCACCCCCGAACACCTATATCTTAGCAGCTTTCATCACCATTTTGACAGAGGTGGCCTTGTACTTACATGTGGCTAGGCTCAAATGTTTCAGTAACGTGGGCTCAAGATGTTGGCTTTTTAAATTTGAGTAGAGCCAACATGCAAAATTCTAAGTTATAAATAGATGCATGTGAGAAACTATTCACTTTTACAAGAGTTGAAAATTTGGCCAAAGAATTACCACGATTTTCCTAAATGATGACAACTCCCAGTATTAAATATACGAGCATATAGAACTTGTTTTTCCAAAAAAATTTACCTGCAACTGTACAGGAACACAAAAATATCACCTTTTCTATCAATATTTCATACTTTTCAAGTATATATTTATTTATATTATCTTAATAACAATTTTATAAACAACATAAAACAAGAATGGTACCAGTTTTTATAGTTGTGAAATCTAAAAGAAATTAAATGACTTCCATAAGGGCTCATGGATTGGGAATTAAAATAAAAACTCAGATTTCAATTTCAAGACCAGTGTATTTTGTACTATACAGCGCCTACCTCTGACTCATTGCACCTAATCACATATGGTATCCATTGTTATTTAAAGATTAAGGACCAGTGGGGCCGGCCGAGTGGCGCGATGGTTAAGAACTCGCTTGGGATGCCAGAGGGCCCCGGTT
>NW_017731372.1:4026852-4048069 GCF_001890085.2 Hipposideros armiger
GGCATCTGTATTTTTGAAAGTTCCTCTGGTGGTTCTAGCACCGTGTTGGGTGATACCATTGAGCTGATGGGATAAGAACCACTGAGGGACTTTAAGCAGGAAAGCCTGGCAGATGGATGAGAAGGACCTAAAGAAGAGGCAAGGAAACCACTTAGAAAGGAACCAATGAATAGTGGTGAGGGCCAGTTAGGGGCAAAATGGAAGGAAGTGAACGGATTTGTGGGGTGTGATTAGGGAGTGAGTAGAATACACAGGTTTGGGTAGCTGTCTAGATGCACAGGCTGGATAAGATAGGGAAGTGACTTCAATTTGTAGCTTGGGTGACGATGTGGAAATGAATGCAATTTATCGAGATGGCAAATACAGGAGGAAGAGCAGGTTTGGGGGAAAGATAGTGAAGCTCAAGGCCTGTGAATGAGGCTGAGATAGAACAGAGAAGTTGTAGGACAGCCAGAGAACAGCGATACCACAAAAGCCAGGAGAAGGGCAAGTTGTCAAGAGTGCCAAATGCCTCTGAAAGAGGGAACACCATGATTTTATTGAATTGACTGAAAATAGGACATCAGATTGATGCAGGATTTTCTCCCTTTGTTTACCTTCTAAACAGAGTCCTGCTTTGGATTTATAAAGCGAATGGGGATAAGAACAGAACTGGAAGAAGCGTGGGCCAGTTATGCAGGCCTCGTCCTCAGCTGCAGACTCACCCTTCTATATTCTGTGACGTCAGGGCTGAACTCTGCAAACTCATTGGCTTTGCCAGCTGCTCCCTATTAGGCTCTGCCAGTGAGGGGCGCTAGAGGGAGACTGCGAGGCTGCAGGCAGAACAAGCAACACTCTATTCTTCCCAAGGGCTCTGCCTTTAAATGTCATTTCAGAAAGTTGGGTTTTTTTTTTAACCCCATAGAAAGGTTTTTTCTCCCATAGCAGCTGCTGAAGCCAGTTCATAGGTTTTTTTCCAATTGCAGAACGAGCTTCATCATGACCTCCCTGCGAAAGCAATCTGACGTCCCCTCTCCAGAGACCTGGTCCCACACCCACAGGGCCCTTTCTCCACACTCAGATACGCCAGCACTAGCGAAGCATCATCTCCTCTTCCAATGGTCTGCATTTCAGCTCCATAGGGTCCTTATCTACTCGTAAGCTTTACGTTTTACTAATTCCAATCTCGTCCCTTTGTTACTTCAGCCCTAGGGATGGTAGCCACTTGCTGTAGTTGGTATCTTGATATCTTAGTGTTCTGTTGTCATGTTTTCCTTTACCTCTGTAAGAACTTTATAACTCGTTAATAAACGTTTATATTAAATTTTCTTGGTGCAAATAGATAGTGTTATGTCTTCTCCTGAATGAACTATTACTTATACAGATATTGGTTCCAGGGGTAATTTTAGGAAACAGGTCCTCAAAGTTATTTTGGGATTAGTTTGGTCACGTTTTTGAGATTTCATGCAGTACTGAGCTCCTTGCCAATGGAAAATGGGATTCTAATAATCTATGGCATGTAGTCTCATTACAATGAATCAAGTTACTACCTGTGATTGATTGTGATGAGGTATTTACTGAAGCCAGTGCCTTGGGGACTGTGTTTACTGCACTTGACTGTTATGGGAATCGGGACACCTAGCAGGACTGTGGTATGGACTGGATTTTCATGAGTGCATTGATGTGCTTATGGAAAGAAAATGAGACACATACGAAGCCAGACAATTAAGTTTGCGAACTCATCCTAGAAAAAGTGCTACATTCCTCATTGCTGAATATCTCTATGGTCACCTTGGAAAGCTATGCACCCATGCCAGCATGTAGTCCATCCTTCAGAGCAATTTTAGAACTTTTTTTTTTCTGGAATGGCCATCAGAGCTGTCTTGATATTACCCTTGATGTCCTGAATGTCATCAAAATGTCTTCAATATTTCCTTTATTTTGGGGTAAAGAAAGACGTCACTGAGGGCCAGATCAGGTGAGAAGGGAGGGTGTTCCAATACAATTATTTGTTTCCTGGCTTAAAACTCCCTCACAGACAGTGTCCTGTGAGCTGGTGCATTGTTGTGATGCAAGAGCCATAAATTGTTGGCGAAAAGTTCAGGTCGTTTAACTTTTTCATGCAGCCTTTTCAGCATTTCCCAATATTAAACTTGGTTAACTGTTTGTCGAGTTGGTACAAATTCATAATGAATTAGCCCTCTGATATCAAAAAAGGTTGACAACATTTTTGCAACAAGTTTGTGAACTTAATTGTCAGACCTTCATAGGTCATTGAGCTTTCAACTAAAGTTATGGTCAGAGAACGATGAAGCTTCCATGGCAACCCTAAATGTGTCTACTGTTTTTTTTTTGTAGCCACCGCACCAATATTTTAGAAAAAACAAACAAACTCAACACATTAAGCATGTGGGCTGCAGAATTACAATATATGTTGAATTCACAGCCTTACCAAGTCTCTTACAAGAAAGTTGGGGGCTTGGTTAGGAAAGAATAGGGCTCAGAAATTTAGAATGGACACATCAAGCTGGACTCAGATGAAGCTGAAAATCTTAGACCCAAGTCACTCCAAGCCTCCCTTGTCATTAGAAGCTGATCACCTATCGGTGTCTGAAAAGAAAATTGTTCCCTTGCTTAAAAACCTTGCAAACGTCTAACTAGGGGTTGTTGGCTTGTGAGTGGAGCTCATTTCACTCAAGATTAACCTCCATCTATTGTTGCCACTAGACTTACAGCTAGGGTCAGATCTCAGCATGCCCAGTGGGTCAAGTACAAAACCTGACCCAGAGGGAAGTAGCTTGTACACCAAAATCATTGTAAGATTTTGCAAAAATATAATGATAGAAACGTAGGAATGTTTGTGGAAATCAATTCTAAGGGGGAGTTAGAACAAGGAACATAGAATATAAAGCAATACTAGGCTTAACTTATTGATATGAGTGCAATTTTTAAAGATTCTGGATTTAATGGGTTAGGCCAGGGGCCGGCAAACTGCAACTCGCGAGCCACATGTGGCTGTTTGGGTATGTACATGTGTGAATTTTTCTTATTTTAATAAAGATATAATTAATATTATTACTTGTTATAATATTACTTTAAATTTTCCTTATTTGTAAAAAATAGATTTCTGGCTCCCGAATAATTTTTAAATTGTTGTGAGGGACAGGATTGGCTCTTCTGTTTCAAAAGTTTGCTGACCCCTGGGTTAGGCTATAAAGCTAGAACTGATTCTAGCAGTTTCTTGGTTTTGTTGACTAAAATTTGGACTTAACAGTGTCTTGCATTTAATGAGGTAGAGATGGCAAAACGTCCATGGCCAGATGTAGTGGAAGGTAATCAAAGGCTTAGAGAGATAATGTGGGAGGAATTACATTCTATGCAAACTGGATAAAAATATTCTAACTACATCCCCCAAGAAAGTCCAGAAGAAAATCCCTTCAGTAAACTATTGAGAAACACATACATGTGAAAAGTATCTGCAACTTTGTAAAGCTCTGTGATGACTTTCTTGTGTAACAAGATACCTAGCCTGCCAACAGCAGAGACCAATTCTCAGTATCATTAGAGCATCATTCCCCAGAGGGGCTACCCAGCTACCTGGTAACAACATTCATGACATTCAACACCTTCCCACCTGGCTACAGATTTGCCCTTACTGGAATAACACATTCTGGGCACGGATTTTCTTTGCTGCACATGTTTTTCTTAGAACCACTATTCATGGACTTACAGAAGGGTTTTTGTTGTTGTTGTTTTGTTGTATCTGTGTGTTTTTCATTTGTTATGGCATTCCACACAGCATTTCTTCTTTTTTTTTCCAAAAAATTGCATTTACTTATTTATTTTCAATTACAGTTGACATTCAATATTATATTAGTTTCAGGTGTACAAAATAGTAGCTAGACATTTGCTATACTCCCTATGCTGTCCTTTACATCCCCATGACTATTTTGTAACTGCCAAATTGTGCTTCTTAATCCCTTCCCCTTTTTCACCCATCCCCACTTCTCCCTATCCTCCTCATCTGGCAAATAGCAGTTCTCTGAATCTATGAGTCTGTTTCTGTTTTGCTTGTTCATTTATTTTGTTCTTTAGATTCCACATATAAGTGAAATCATAATGTATTTGTCTTTCTCTGATTGACTTATTTTACTTAGCATAATACTCTCTAGGTCCATCCATGTTGTCGCAAATGGTAAGATTTCAATCTTTTTTATGGCTGAGTAATATTCCATTGTATATATGTACCACCTCTTCTTTATCCAGTCACCTATTGATGGGCACTTAGGTTGCTTCTATATCTTGTCAATTGTAAATAATGCTGCAATGAACATAGGAATGCACATATCTTTTTGAATTAGTGTTTTGGATTTCTTTGGATAAATACCCAGGAATGGAATTGCTGGTTCATAAGGAAGTTCTATTTTTAATTTTTTGAGGAACCTCCATACTGTTTTCCATAGTGACTGCACCCATTTGCAATCCCACCAACAGTGCACAAAGGTCCCCTTTTCTCCACATTCTCGCCAACACTTGTTTTTTTATTTATTGATGATAGCCATTCTGATAGGTCTGAAGTGAGATCTCAGTGTGGTTTAAATTTGCATTTCTCTGATGATTAGTGACATTGAGCATCTTTTCATATGTCTATTGGCCAGCTTTATGTCCTCTTTGGAGAAATGTCTAGTCAGGTCTTCTGCCCAGTTTTTAATTAGATTATTTGGTTTTGTTTTTGGGTTTTTTTGGTGTTAACTTGCATTATTTATTTATAGATTTTAGATATTAACCCCTTTTCACACAACAGTTCTACAAAAAAGAAAGTTATTTCATAGCCAGGGAAGGTAATGGTGCACTCATGCTTATTGGGTTAATTGATTTTGCAACATTCCTTCATCACCCTGAAACATTGGATTAATATACTGAAGACTTAGCAATGGCATTAGTTGGAGGACACAGGATACAGTATATAATTTGTATCAAAGGCACTTTATGGCACCATTTCCCCCACAGCCAGAACACAGGTCTGGGAATCAACGGGAGTGACTCTTTTTATTATTATACCTAATAAGCCACTCACAAAATTTTTTATTCTTATTCCTATAACTTTGAATACTGCTGATTTGGACATTTGGATCCCAAGCAAGATATTCTTCCACCAGAGGGAAAAAACTGGTTCCACTGAATTGGAAAGTGAGACTGTCACCTCGCCATTTTAGGCTCCTTATGCCACAAATGAACAGACAAAAATGGGGGTCGCTCTGCTGGCTGGGGTGATTGATCCCAATGTCTGTGATGCATTTAGGTTGCTTCTATACAAAGGAGGCAGGAAAGACTGTGTCTGGGGCTTGAAAAAATTGGGGGGATACCTCTTCATACTTACATATCCAATCATAAAAGTTAGTGGAAAACTTCTACAGCAACAACAGACAAACTCACTAAGGATTCACAGATCCTTCAGAAATGAATCTGTGACCCCTAACCAGGGAAGAACCCTTGACCAGCTGGGCTGTAACACTGGAAATATATAATGTGTATCGGAAGAAGGAAGTTATTGGGTTGTCAGAAAAGTCATGATGTATCTTTTTCTATATTTTTCGTTGTAAAAATACGTCATGACTTTTCTGACAACCCCAATACATGTTCATATATATCTACTGTGGCCTTCTGACTAGTTAGAAAATTACAGATAGTAGCACATGAGTATTTTCTTCTTTGCTTTGTGTGTGTTTACCTCTGTATCTGTATATCTATACCAATCATGCTTATGTGTTTGTGTAGATTGATTTCTTCTGCCCATCATTTTACACAAGTTTTGTTGGAAGTTAACTTTACTATTTAGTCTTTAAGTAACAGAATATTTGGATGATACTGTGACTGAATTCAAGGAGTAATATATGGAGCCCCAAAATGGATACACTGGTTATTAGACTTTGTGATTTTCATTTTGGTGAGAGAGTGATAATGTCTTCAATTGTAAGAAGGATAGTTGCGTCGTCTTAGGCAGAAGCAGCATATTTTGTTGTATGAAAGTGAAAATATATGTAGAAGATCATGTGGATGCTAAATAGCCAAAGGGGTGGACTGTGCCAGTCATGGCATTACCACCCCTCAACTCCAAATACACACTGCTGTAATCTGCTTTGTGATGCTGAACGCGTGCTTCCTTGAACTACATTTCTGCTTTGTCACCTAGCACTATGTTAGGCTCTGCCAGTAGAGGGCGCCAGAGGTAGATTATAAAATTGGATAATGAGGTGAAAGAGACTTGCTCTTTCCCATCTGCTTCCTGTGGGGTATTTGTCTGCTTGTCATTCATGCGAGAGTCACCCCAACAAAGCTTCTTTATCCAAGAGTAGGAGTTTCTTCCTAGAGAAGTAGCTGAATTCAAGTTTGCAGTTTTTCAAGACCTGCAGAACCAGCTTACTCATATCTTCCCTCAGAAATTTCAGCACCTGCCAGCCAGCACCTCCCCCTCAGAGGTCAGAGTTTCAGCTACATGGAGCTGCTTCTTATGGGTTCTAAATTTTGAAAATTCCACCATCATCCCTTTTCTATGTCAATGCTGGAGTGATAGTGACTTCTCGTGGTTGCTAGGTCTGATATTGTCAAGTTCTCTTTTCACCCTTTCATTTTCTTAGTTTTCGGTTTTATTCCTAGATAACAATTTATATTAAAATTTCTTTGTTCATTTTTGTCTCTTGACTGTACCTCTACTAATATAAAACCTTGTAAAGCCTGCATTCAGTTCTATGAGGAAGGGCAGGGAACCATTGAAAAGAAAAAAAGAATAAGAACATAAGAGAAGCAGAGACAGGAAGAACCATATCAGGAGAAATTAGGATAGTTGTAAGAGAAAAAGAATTTTGGGGGCTGGGGGTGAAGGGTGGTGGTAAATGACATACTGTGAAAAAAAAGACCTTTGAGCAAATAGGTGGATGTATGTAGTGGATCTGCATGTCCTGACATGAAATTCCTGTCTTTGCGTTTTCACCCAAGGCTGTATAGTAAAGATTTAAATTGCTTTACAATTCATTTTGGAAATTTGAATATATACGCTGAATGCAAGGCTTAGCTGAGACTGAACAAACAGCACAGCTTTATAATAGCAATATTTTGGAGCTACTATGTGGAAATTGGACCCCGAGTCTAGTAGCATCCCAGACACCATAATGACCCCAGAGCTGAGCCAAGTGGGAATTTCCACTGTTATTCTCTGCCTCCTCTACTTTTGGTGCAAGGAAGCGGGAATCAAGTCCACATGAAAGGAGATGGTTCTCTGAATGCTAGAGGCACATTACAAAGGCTGAATAATCGCAAGTCAAGGCTTACATGACCTGCTAATGTTGTACAGAGAATGTAACGTGCTTAGTGTTATGTGTGAGTTCAGCAAATTCATCAACTCTCAAAAAGTCTGATGTAAATTTTGTGGTTTGTTTTCACCCAGGTTCAACAGAGTATCAGCCTGTTAAGGATTTAATCCTCTCTGGAGGGGAAGAGCAGTTTGTGGCAAAGATGTTTCAACTAAGTAATTTTGAGATTTTCCCCTATTCTA
Source organism: Hipposideros armiger (assembly GCF_001890085.2). Taxonomy (NCBI): domain Eukaryota; kingdom Metazoa; phylum Chordata; class Mammalia; order Chiroptera; family Hipposideridae; genus Hipposideros; species Hipposideros armiger. Next base: position 4,034,384 of record NW_017731372.1, read on the forward strand.
TCAACTGAAAGCGGACTTCATTGATCGGACCAGCTCATCTAGAGCATGGTTGTGGCTCAAACTCTGGATTCTCTGGGAGAAGATACTTGTTATCAAAAACTGCCAAATGTGGAAGGAGTACAACACAGCATGTAAGTAAAAGACTGAAAAGTGATATAATGGTAATAAAACCATGAGGTTAGAAAAATACCAGCATTTCAGTAGAGTGTTTTGATGTTCAGCATTAAGAATGATTTGAGTCTTTAAAGTCATAAAAATCTCTGTTTTTGTGGTGGCTGCATGACCATCTTGGGAAGAGCTTATGACTGAATAGAGGATTCATAACTCCACATCAAAACAGACAGAAATGGTCTATGAGTTTCTTTTGGCAAAAAGGAATTTTGTAGAGAGTCACATAACAGGAAGCCAGTTACGTGGCCAGCATTGTGTAACATGGCTGTGTCTATAGCCAGCAAGATGGGATGTCTGATTGGAGGCATCAGCACAGTCACATGAAGTAGGGGAGTATTTCTCCACAGAAAGTTCGGGTGCTATCTTAAGAAGAAGGGTGAAAAAAGGTGCAAAACAGAAAAAACTAATGGGTAGGTACTGCAAATTCACATTTAAACAATTTTAAGAGTCCCAGATATCTTGCAGCTGACTTTTTCACACAAGCAGCAAAGTCTTATAAGTTTTGTAAACATTTTTATTTATTTAATAATTCATTACATTAAAGAAGAGTCATTTCCAGAATATTTCTTAATGCAGTTAGTACTATGTGTTAAGAAAATGTACTTACTGTACTGTCTTCTCAGTTGTTCTGACATTTTCTGAATAAATAGTGTATTACCAAAGTAACCTTCGGAGACCAAACAGAACCTAGCTTAGAGTTCACTGTAACTAGTTATTCAGAGTTTCAGGGGTTACCTTTGGAATAAACTAAAAGAAATCTAATAATTAGAATTTTGTTTATACATTGACTTAAAGTAGTATTTTTTTAAAAAATGTACACCACTCCAGAACTTAACAGAAAAAAAACAACAACTTGTAAATAGAATTGTTAAAAATCCCCTAGCATCAGGCAGTTTCTGTCAGGAGACTCTAATCTGATTGCAGGACCCCTGGCAGGGCAGAAAATACCCACTAGCTAGTGATAACCCTTAAAGATCCAGACATCTTTGGAGAGAATAAATGTCAAACAAGTTAGAGAGGAAATACAGGGACAATAGCTAACTCACTTTCCAGACTCAGACTTCAAGCTAAACATAATTTGGAAAGAGAATTGGTCTGGAAATCTGGGTGTCCGCCCACACGCTAACCTTAAGACTGCTGAGGTTCTCCAAAATGCTGAAAATGAGTGATTCTTTGTAAATACATCAAACTGAGAAAATAATGTAATACTAGTATCACAGTTTAATAATTCATTCTGTGTCTCTAATGTGTGACTTTGAATGGTCTTAGATTCAGGTATACTCATATATTCAAACAGATGATATACATGTAATCAAATTACTTTCTCCTTGAAGTGATATATTAAGAAAACACCGATGGCCAAAATGACACTAAATTTCTAACATTGTCTGTTGAACCCATCTGCAGTCTCCCCACCATGAAGAGAACCTTCCCCCTCCCCCCGCCCCTTTGACAAAGTCTTTCAGTTCCTTAGAAACTGCTCTTCTATGTAGGGACTCCAGAATAACTGCTATTTATTCTTAATTCCTTCTCTAATAAAAAGTTTGCAGTATATTCTTTCTTTTTTTTTTTAAAGATTTTATTGGGGAATTGGGGGAAGGGGAACAGACAAGTTGCTGTCCTTTTGTTCTTCAGTCTAGTTGTGAAGGACATCACTTCACTGGCCCTTGTTGGTATTATCACTGCGCTCTTCCCGGGTGAGGCAGATCTGTCGCCGGCCTCTGGACTGTCACTCACAGTGGCTCATGGTAGCTCACAAGCAGCCCACTGCAGCTCCACTGCAGCCTACGCTGTTGCCAGCGACTCACGGCAGCCCAGCTCCAGGTCCAGCTGTTGTTCACCATCTCAGCTGTAGAGGGCACAGTGTCACTGGCCCTAATGTGGGATCAAACCGGGGCCCTGCTGCTCAGAGCTGGCATCCCAAGCCAGCTCTTAACCAACGCACCACTCTGCCTGCCCCAGTATATTCTTTCTTTACTGAATGCCTTATGTGTAAAGAGCAAAAAGATTCATTAGAAAGGGAGCTCCTATCTTCCGCATAAATTACCTACCCTAAATACACGACCCATAACTTATCCAAAAAGTTGCATTTCACTTAAGATTGCTACTGTTGTTGCCACAAACGGTTGTCACAAAATGCAATCCCAGGAACAAAATGATGGTGACCTTCCATGACAGTCATGGAAGTTGATGAGCATTCCCCAATGAGTCCCACGCAGCCGCTGATGGTGGCACAAAGCAACCCCCGGAGTACCTGGGAGTATCTGCGGCTCTGTTTCCCAAAAAGTCATATTTAGATTGATTCACAAAATACGCTTCACCTCTGAGTTAGTCAGATATGCAAAAATCGATTGGCTTGAAGGTGATCAGACAGGAGGATTTGAAGTAACATGTATCAGTGTAATAAGGAGACATCAAGGACCACCTATGACAGGATCAATTACCGGAAACCGGAAAGTTGGCATCTTAATAGAACCAGGGAAGAACAGGAATTTAAAAAAAAGAAAAAATCTTATTAATGCTTCATTCGCCATCTCTCCTTCCAGGTTGTGATGACACTTAAAAGTGTAGATTTCAGATAAATCTATAAACTCTATGTACAAATTACTGAGGAATAAAAACTGAGATGTACAATTCTACTAGCCTATGAGTAAGTAGCCTGCATAAAGTTGATTCTTATGTCAACCAATGTTCAAATTCTCTGTTTTATTTGCAACAGAGGCAGCAGTGAAAGGAACACACCTTATGTAGTCCAAGGACATTCGGGATAGAATCTCAGCTCTTTCTTTTATCATGTGTATTATCTTAAGTAAATTATTTGTTGTAACTAAGAGACTTAGTTTCTTACATGTAAAAGGAGAATAATAAAATCCACTTTCTTGGATTCTTGGGATGATTAAATGTCAATATTTATAAAGCCCCTGGTGGTGCCTAAAACATAATAAGTGCCCAATAAAATGTACTGCCTCCTTCTGGGTACAGAGAAAGCAAACAAATCAAGCTCATCCCAATCTCTCCAGGCAACCAATTCACAAATTATTACAATTGGTCAAAGGAATAATAAGATTGTACATGTCTACAACTTAAATATGAAAACTCTTTCTGTGTGAATTTGAGCCTTGGTTATAATTTTATAATTTTTCTATCTACACATATGTCTTTTACTGGGAGCTTCTTCAATATTTTTGGAATATAACTTAAATTTGGAATAAAAATAAAACACTGGGGGCCGGCCGAGTGGCGCGGTGGTTAAGAGCTGGCTTGGGATGCCAGAGGGCTCCGGTTCAGATCCCACATATGAGGGCCAGTGACACTGCCCTCTATAGTTAAGATGCTGAACAGCAGCTCAACCTGGAGTTGGGCTGCTGTGAGTTGCAGGCGACAGCGTAGGCTGCAGCCCCTGCTGCAGTGGGTTGCCATGGGCTACTGTATGTAGGCAGCAGCCATCGTGAGCAGCCAGCAGCCGCCGTGAGCAGCCGTCCAAAGCCAACAACTGATCTGCCTCGCCCGGGAAGAGTGCAAAGATGGTGCCAACTTGGGCCGGTGAAGCAACGTCCTCCACAACTAGAGTGAAGAACAAAAGGACAGCAACTTGTCTGTTCCCCTTCCCCCAATTCCCCAGCACTGTTCCCATGCCCCAATTCCCCAATAAAAATCTTAAAAAAAAAATTAAAACACTGGGAACACGACAATCAAAATGCATTTTCTACATTGCATAGTTGTTAACCCGCTTTGGTGTAATTGCTGATGCTGGTCTGTGCTGGAAAGGCAAAGTCTTAGAATTCAAGCTACTTTCTCACGGTTACTGTAAGCCAAGCAAATGCCTCACTGTAGAGATTAAACAACATATGCATACTCTGGGGGAAATTTATATTTTAATAAGTAATAGCTAACTAGTCATTCCACCTCTTCAGTAGATGCTAAAGCCTCTCTCCTGTTTTGTTCTTGCTTACATTTTTGCCCTGACAGCCAGTTGATTACTTGTGTCCACAAGGGACTGAGTCTCTTGACTCAAAATTTCTAATCTGCTTGTGAGACGTTGAAGTTAGAATGCCTGGGAGACAGATAAATAGCTACTGTATTCAGAGGAACAAATATTCCACTTGGTAGCATGCCAGCATGCTTTCTAAAGATCTACAGGAAAGTGACAACTAAGACGTGCCAAACATGTTTGCAATGCCACTGAATGAAATGCCATTCACAATAAAGCAAATGTCATGACACCTTTTGTTCCAAATATTAATGATCAGAGTGCCTTGGATTTTTCTCTCACAGCCCTGAATGGATCTTGCTAGTCTGTAATGAGATTGAACATGCAAGTAACTGAGTTGTCTTGTGTCAGGATAAACCGAGCACCCATTCCTTCCCTCCATTGGTGATATGAGTCCGTGCTACTTTTCATCTCTAAATGGCTGAGTTGGTCTGCCCGTAATCCTTTTCCATTTCATTTTATTTCTCATCATAATGGTTAGATTTTAATGGCTCAGGAGATTACAAAAGAAGTCTCCTTGATCTTCAAGGCGTAATAGTATCAGAGACTTTTATCTTAAAGGGATTATTCATTTGCCGCCCTGTATTTGCAATTTGGGGAAACTGAGGCTCATCTTGATTGTCATTGTGACCAGGCTGTCATCTAATACCTAAGCTATGTCACAAGCTGTACTTGTTTACAGAAACTAAAGAGGATTCTCCAGCACCAAGACCAAGGTGCCGAACACAAACACCAAGATGGTGTTGGGGCAACGTGTACAAAAAGAACAGTGTGCAAAACAGCTGAGCGCAACAGAAGAATAAATACGCATGCCTAGAAGAACTTAATTATCCCACACCACAGCCTATAAATACAAAAGGCTCCTCCCAGGTGGAGGAGCTCACCCTTCACCATTTCTTGACCAAAGAATAATGTTTCTGCTCTGCTTACAGAACCCAGTCTCGTTCTATTGGTGTTGAAGGGCACCGGGCAGAAGGACATTGGTTTGGGTCCCCAACCCTGAATGGTCAGTGACATCATCACACTACTGTGTGACGATTAGTTAGTAATAGGATTAGCACTAGAACCAAGACTAGGACACTCCATTCCACCATGAATAATTCTCAAATTCAATCTAAGTACCTGTTTTTTTTATGCCAGTATCCAATGGGATGATTTTCAACTAAGATTATCATTAGACAAATTTCCTAGATTGAAAGAAATGGTGATTTCCAAAGGCTCCTTAACTCAATTTAATGAAGATAGTTTAAAGACCAGTATTTCAGCCATAACACACATATTCTGGTTCAGGAAATGGTTACCTTGTTTCCCTTTTGATTAGATCCGCATAATAGAACAGATCATCTCTGGTCAATTAAAAGGCCTGAGGACTGGTTTATTGTGTGTTGAGAGTGAGGATGTGTTCTCACTTCCATTCTGTGTCCTAAAATTGTGATGCTGTGCTATTGTGATGGTGTGCTATTATGTTTGAATCCCTGAAGCAGCCAAAATACTTCCTAAGTTAGAAGCCTCTTCTAACTCTTTGGTGTTCAGAAATACTCATCGGTCAAAAGCTGTATAACGCTTGCTGAGTCACTATGGCTATGCTTTTGCTTGCATGAAATAAAGAATTTGGACAACAATGTAGCAAAGAAGAAACTGCTATATAATTTAGGTATCATTTCAGTAGCCTTTTCATTTGAGGAAAGAGTTCAGTCATATTTTTCCAGAAACTCAAGGATCTACCCATTCTGGTGTCTAATATATTTGAAATCTCGATGAGATGCCATGTGTTGATTCCCAGAGTGTGTTTCTATGGGGGGAGTTTGGGTTAAGAGTGATGGCAAGTTCGCAGGATGGCAACTTTGCTGGTCCCCAAACAACACACATCCTGCTCACCACCACGTGTAGCTACTGTGATAGCACCCATGTTGATCTCATCACCCATGATGAGATGAACCTGAGCAAAAATGAAAGGATGGTCTTGGAGTTTAAGGCTAGGGTTGAAAACTGGGCTGCTTCTTGACCTAAGGCGGGATTAAAGAAGTGGCAGAAAGCTTCACCACATGGTCTGTGTTGAGTGGTCTGGGAGAGCCTCCACCATCACATCTGCAGTCTGCTACAAGAGCAGGAATTCGTGCTCAGGAAGGAGCTGGGCGTTTCCCTATGGATGGTTCCTCTGAGGTGTTTCTGTAGGAAAGGTATTGCTGGCACACACTGAGACTGGCTTGTCATGGGAGTCCCAGTAGGGCCTTCTGGGAGGCAGCTTAGCATTGTGGGAAAACCAGCTACTATAGAACCTGACATCTGACTTTGGTATGTGGTTCTCCTGGTGCATTTTAGGCACTTAGTGGTTATGCCTAGCATGGTGGTAGCTATTAGAATGATGAGAACGTAATCCTGAGTGAGGAGAAGCAAAGCTGTCTGCAGACACCCAGTCTACGGCTTACCAAGGAACCTGACCTGTGGAATCTGATGCTCATGGTAAACTGGATTTTTTGAAAAAATATTCAACCCAACACACATTTGTCCTACCCTGGTGTAGATCATTTCCAAAGCCTCTCAAACATAACAAAAATTAAGAACTTGTGTCACAACCTTCCCCTGCCTCATCTTTTTTTTTTTTTTAAGATTTTTATTGGGGAATTGGGGGAAGGGAAGCAGACAAGTTGCTGTCCTTTTGTTCTTCAGTCTAGTTGTGGAGGACGTTGCTTCACTAGCCCAAGTTGGCACCATCATTGCGCTCTTCCCGGATGAGGCAGATCAGTCACCAGTTTCTGGACAGCCACTCACTGCGGCTGCTGGCTGCTCACGGCAGCTGCTGGCTACACACAGTAGCCCATGGCAATCCACTACAGCAGGGGCTGCAGCCTATGCCGCCACCGGAGACTCACGGCAGCCCAGCTCCAGGTCGAGCTGTTGTTCAGCATCTTAGCTGCAGAGGGCAGTGTCACTGGCCCTTATATGTGGGATCCGAACCGGGGCCCTCTGGCGTCCCAAGCCAGCTCTTAACAATGGCGCCACTCGGCCGGCCCTGCCGCATCATTTTTTATGAAGTCCATTACCTCAGCTTCTCCTCCCCTCCTCTACTTCCTCACCCTGCTTGCCTTTCCCCCCACCCCCAACAAACATACATTTCATGTGTAAAAAGCTTAAGCTGCTGTGTATTATGGTTAACAAAGTAAAAAAAAAACAACAACAAAGTATATCTCTTCAAAGGACTATAATGCAACACCCTGAGAAAATAAGTATTATATAAATTACATATGAACTCCCAAGTAAAGTAAAATTCTTGAGGGCTGGCCGAGTGGCTCAGTTGGTTAAGAGCTTGCTCAAGAGTGCAAGCTCTGAGCAACAGGGTCTCTGGTTTGATTCCCACATGGGCCCGAGCTGAGTTGCTGCTGAGCTGCCAATAGGTGGCAGGATGACTCAGCGAAAAATAAAAAAAGAAAATTCTGTTTTCTGTGGGAAGGTTAGAAGATTAGACATATTCCTATCTCAGGCCATCACAGGACATATATCAATAGACCAATATGGTCTAAGATCTTTTTCCTTTCCTCCGTGTACACCTCAAATATAAACATCTCTTATTCCCAGTGACCAGTGGCTTATCCACAGGAAACCCAATGGATCTTGACTCTGTTCTTTGAGCAAGGTTTGAGGTATCATTACTAAGTATACTCAGCTCTTAAGGTTGACTCTAGAGCGTACTGATAGTCATCTCTCCTTTCACTTTAAGATGGAATCACAAATACTTCATCACTGTATTTATTTTCAGCTTGCCAACTTTTCCATTTACAGCCTTGGGCCAGCGTTAGGTTTCTCCCAAGATTTCAAAACATTTAAGAATGTCGTGTAACCTTGGAACTCCATGAGCAAAGATGAGTTGTGCCAGTTAATCAGATATACTATTAGAGATTTGCCCCTTATTCTTATCTGAACATTTATTGGAGAGTGTGACTTAAGCCACACCTTTGTGGTTGCTTTAATGTCGTTTATTACATATAATTGCATACTTGCCATGTGATATACAGCTGTAACAAGCATACAGGTATTTAAAGGGAGAAGAGCTAAAGCATTGAGAAGCTCTGAGAGTTTAAATAAGTTAGAGCAAGCTCACAAATCAATGTAATTTTAAAAGTTTGCTTTGGTGTCTGAATGAGGCTCCTTGCCTTATTTCATTGTGACGCCTTAGGAAGAAACAAATATTGGAGTCTGGGTCAGCACAAAGCAAAATCAAAAAGGAAATAATTTACCCTGATCTTTCCATGATCGAATCATTTCTCCTGTTGTTTCCGCCCTTCAGTCAAGATTCCTGCTGCCCCATGGCGACACCCCAGGTGGTCTCCCACCTTGGCCAACCCTCATTCTCTGGATTGGAATCACTTTCCAGGCAGAATTCTGACAGAATTTCTGTCTGCTCTTCCTTTCCCTTAGGTCATGCTGGACTCTTTAATGAACTTTGCAAGTATCAGTGGGTTACTATATGTTTCTCTCTGCTCCACACAATAATTTTGGGGAAGTATAATTTTTCTTAAATATCTATCATATCATTAATGTAATATCATATATAATATTTTATATTACAAATATAATTTTACACAATATGTAAATGTATATTTATAAAAATGTGATACATTTACCTAGTATATATATTTATAAAAATATAATAAATTTACCCATTATAAATATAGGTAAATTCTGGGACTATGATATGTGATTGCTAAATAATGATTTTTTATATTTAACATTAGAGTCTCTACACTTCTATATTTTCCCATAATTTGCAATGTTTTAATATTTATAATATTCACATCAGATTTGACTAAATTTTTCTTCTTATGCCCTAAGAATGCACTTTGTTTCCCATGTTTTGATAATAGAAATGTAGCAATGATTCAGCTTTGAGCCTCACCTGAAATTTAGATAGGCCTGGTCACATCTTGCTAACTCATGTTCTGTGCCCGCCCTGAAGCCCATCTGGATGGGGGCCTGTAAGAGATACGCATAGCAATTATGAATTTAGCACAACAAAATGCCAGGATCAGACAGGAATGCTGATTTTCAGTTCATGGTGGCTGCCACTCAAAATCCATACCTAGCCCAGCCCCATGGACTCTCTTTTCTGTGTAAATGAAGCAAAGGGCTGTAATTAAAAGCTAACATAAGTTTTAAATATTCAATTTCTATTGAGGTCATGACCGTCATGAAGCAAAATGGCTTTGGGATATTCTCCATTTTGCCACCAGCAGTGGCACAGCTTAAGCAATGGAACTGTCACAAATATCATAATAGGAGTGTTTCATAAGAGCAGTGGTGGGACCTACCTACTGGGAGATGGCAGTGCCCAGTGAGAGGCACAAAGCAAGGATGACACTCACCAGGAGACTTGTTTGTGGGCTCGTGGTAGACACCGCTGGGGAGACTCCTAGAAATCCCTGGGGGAAGAGTGTTTGCCAGAGGTGAGGAGAAGACCCCAAGAATTTCAAGTTCTTAGTAATGATGTGACCCCATATGATCTAATGGTGACTGGGGACCCTGGTTACATAATCAACACTTCTGAAACATCTTTGTATATACAGATGTTTTCCCTCCCTAAAATTATTTCCTTGGGACAATATCCCAGAAGTGAGAAGAATGTGTAAACACTGGGGTAATATTTATAAATGCCTCTTTTGAAAATACATTTACTTGTAATGTTTTCAAGAGACGGTTCCTTTAGGAGACCAGTGGGAAATACATTTGGGGGCAAATGAGACTCCTGAAACCACTAATATTCCAGGTTATATCAATCTTCATATTCTTCATTCTCAGAGGGCTGGCACTAATTAAAGCCTCCCCTTACTGACTTGAATTGATCAAAGAAAGAAATATGACTTCTGAATAGATGTAACTGGGTATGCTGTAATTATACCAACTTATTTGAGAAGATTGCATTTAATTTAGTTTCAGAGTCATTAGATATATAGATTCATTTAAAAAGTAAAGGGAGATTCCTGGTATATTTGGTTTATGGTCAGCATCACCCCTGGGCTACTCCAGAACCTTTCCTGCCTCTGGGTCAGTCCTGACTTGTTTAGTTGTCTTCTTATCTAATAATCTAGTCTCTTGGGATCTGAAAGTAAACAATTCCTTTCTGGCAACAGGGCAATGAGATTGAGTAGAATATGGTTAACTGTGGAAATGATTCTTGGCAGCAGAAGCAAAATGCCACAAATAATCACACAGATTTTTTTTTCACCCAGATACACTTAAGAAAAAAAGAGGAAGTAATGAAAAGATGCATTTTTTTCATATTTAATGTTCTTTTAAAAATAAGAGACATCATTCCTACTTTTATTTCCATGGTGAGGTACAGTTATGATTTCTTGCCTGTGGTAAAATGCTTCTTTTTCACTGAAACCATAATTAATATTCCATGGCAATTTGTAAACAGAATGAAAGTCAAAGAACCACAGCCTCAGGGTATCCGTGATGAAGCCATAACTTACCTTTAAAATGTCCTCACTCACTTTTTCCCTCTAGCCATACCAAATTATTCCCTTTATCACAAATATGCTTTTGGTCATAGATGGCAAGACACGAGTCTATATGGGATCAGGTCTAATAAAAATGGGAGAGTGCTGGGTTTCTCTAAGAATGAGAGCACAAGCAGCCATATTAATTGCATTCCATTCAATCCGTCAGTGGAGACCTGGATGAAACCAATAAGCAAGAAGCCATCTGATATCTTTATTGGTGCTTGTCCTTTTGCCCAGCCTCCCACTTCCCCGAAGGGTATGTGGAGTGAACTGCCTGTGGCAGTCATAGAGTTTCCCCATTCAGATCTCCCTTCAGGAAACCCTGCTGCACAGCATTCAGCTGATTGACAGCTTCCAGTTAACACATTTTTTGGACCTACCACATAATTCATTCCAGGCTATGCTTCTGTAGGGCTGCTCCCAGCACAGCTGAAGATAGTAGGGATATTAGGACCAGACCATTCCTACCCGATGTGGATTCCTCCAATGGCAGCGTGGGTCCCACTTTTAAAAGACACTCTGGCGAGTGTTGCTGAATGTCTGAACTGCCAGCAACAGAGATCAACACTGAACCCTCAATATGGCGCTATTCATCAAGATACCAACTGGCCACTTGGTGGGAGGTTGACTACATTAAGCATCTTCCATCCTGGAAGGGCCAACAGTTTATCCTCACAGGGATAGATAACTACTATAGGTGTAGATCTACCTTTCCTGCTCACAAAACCTCCTCAAGCACCACTATCCAGGGGCTATGGAATGCCTGATCCACAGGCATGGAATACTATATACCTAACACCTGACCAAGGCATCTACTTCACAGTGAAGGAGCAGCAAGGGGGAGGCCATGACCATGACCATGAGATCCATTTGTATAGCAGACCACACCATTCAGAAATAGCTGGCTTCATAAATGTTATGACATGAAGACCCAGGGAAAGCCCCCAAGATGGAAAATGTACCTCTGTAGGCAGAGGACAGGTTAAGACCAAAGAAAGAGGCTGGCCACTCTAGTCTGGCAATTAATAGAGTTTATTAAAGGAACTCACATGTGAGGTACATCTTGGGTGTCAGCAAGATGATGTAGATATCCTCCATGCTGCATGGCAGGCACTAAAGACTTACATAGAACAGGAAAGGAAGGATAGAGGTACTGGGGCACAACCCACCCCAGGTAAGGGGAAAATACCTTACATGTTTGCCCAGGGCTGGGCTATGGCCTGTTTCAGGAACCAGCATGTCTGGGGCATTGGGGAGGGGTCGATCAGATTGTCTCTAGGGTATTTACAGGAAGCCATATCTGTTCTTGCCTGAATCTAGCTCATGGGCCTGGCAGCAGTCACACCATGGAATAGTCTCTTCTCCACAATAAGTATTGAAAAAAATATTGAAAACCAAGCAGAAGCACCAGCTTGGAGCAATAGTTTTCAAGGATGAGGTGCCATCTTTCAGGATGCAGTATATCCATTAAATCAAGACCTTTATATGTTACTGTGTCCTCACTCGGAAGGATACATGAGTCAGGGAATGAAGGGATATAAGATGTGGTCCCAAGTTCCATCATCCTCAATGGGAGATTTCCAGCTTCACTGGGAAATTTTCTGCTTTCTATATTTGAGTTCTGTAGGATTGCATATTCTGGTCCCCATAGAAGGCATGTCCTTGCAAGGTATACAAGGGTCCCATTGAAAGATAAGCTTTGGCTGCTATCAGGCAGTTCAAACTCCCTGTGTCCAGGGTTCAGCAGTGAGAAGAAGCACCATCTTGGTAGGAGTAATTAATCTCAATCAGTAGGAAAACACAGGACAGTTTTTATACAATGGAGGTATAGAGGAATATGCAATCCACCTGTATGTCTCTTGGTACAAATCCAAGTACGACTGTCAATGGACATGAGCAACAACCCAACCTGAGGTGGATATAATTACCAAGGATTCAGAGCCTTCAGGGATAAAGGTTTGCATCACCCCATCAGGTAAGCCACCAAGACCTGTTGAGTGTGAGGGAAATTTAATATGAAGAGTGGGTTAAAAAACAAACAAACAAAAATTAGTACTAACTGCAGCCCCAAGATCAACTGCAGGGATGAGGCCTGTAGCTCCTCCTACTATCCTCCCTCTTCTAAGTTTCCTCTCAGCAAGAGAAGCCCATAGGAACCATGGAGGAAGTACTCTCCAAATATGTGTAGGAAAATGGGTTATGGCCATGCAAGCACCCTGATTGGATCTCCCTTCAATAGGAACTGCCGCAGGGAGCCTCGCTAATTGCCTCTAATTGAAGCATCTGGGGTTCCATTCTTGCCAGGCCACAGCTCTACCAGGCTATTGTTCTCAGGAATCGCTGAAAGTAAGTACTAGAACAAGGTCATGTCTGCCTGAGGTGGAATTTTTTTAATGGCAGACTTTGGGGATTTCCCATCAACCTGGCCAGAACTTTTGAAAAACTGTGTTGTGATTTGAGGCTCTTCCTGCCCAATCTGTTCCTTCCTTTCACAGATATCAGGCTTGCACTGCAGTTAGTAGATGCTCCTTGAATACCCCTGCTCCCTCCCCATTTATATTTCGTAAGTGTTGACCCCGAGAAAGAAGATACCTACCAAGAAGGGCTACTGGTGGTTAACTGGGCTCAAATTAAAAAACAAACAAACAAAAAAACAAAACAAAACAAAACAAAAACAGAGCCTAGCAGCCATTTCTAAATAGGGACTTCTCACGCAAGCTGCACTTCCAGAAGAAGCTGCACTAAGCTGCCTGCCTCTTGCACTGAGCTGCCTGCCTGCACTGTGTTCCTGCCGGCTGAGTAAACCCTTATAAAGGTTCCTAGAATCGTATTTCAACCAATAGGACTGAGACTTTCCCCCATCCAATCAGAGCAGCCCATCTGTATCCCCATTAGTACCTTCACCGACTAATCACCTGAATAAACTCTTGATGTAATTCTGTGGTCTCACCACCCTGGGACATTTTATATGACATCAAGATGAATGAGATCTTACCTCCTTCAAATCTATCAGTTTCTTTATAA